>NC_051158.1:89969695-90269695 GCF_013339745.2 Dermacentor silvarum
CATTAACAGAGAAAGGTAAGATGGGCTGAAGATTAATATGAAGAGACATGTTAATAGCCTGCCAACAGACAAGAATCAGGATGCCAGTCAGCCTTAGTGTATAAAGGAATACGTATATCTAGGTCAATTACTCACAGGGACCCTGATCAGTGTTGCATCGCTGGAGTCAGAAATGCGCTAATAACAACAAGAATCCGCCTCATTCCGCTAGATTCTAAAACGTATCGCTAAATTTCCCTTTAAGACCTATTTATTTTTAAAAAACAGCGCAATTTCTATATAAAAAGCCTTTATCATGATTCAAAGCTCGCCAAAATGAGAGCGAAATACACATATAAACAGTCTTCCCAAAGAGTTTAACTAGATACTAGAGGCTTCAGTGCTGTGGTTGTCGTCACTCGTCAACCATAACAGGTGAGGTTAATGTTAGAATTGTTCACACTGGTGAAAAAAAAAGAACTCAAAGGTCACCCAAAAAACCATCGAGGTCTTTGTCGACTGTCATTCTGACACCATCTCCACAGGATCAATGGTACTTGTTGAGGACCAGAAAGGCGAATGGTTGCACGTACGTGCAGTATGTCCACGATTGCACTAACAACCGCCACAGAGAGTTCGTAATCAAAATAACTCTTCTTTGTCGCTTCAGCCCCGCTCTTAGAGCGGGGCTGAAGTTGGGGTTTGTTGTTTCAGGCTTCAGCTTATTCCTCCGCTTGGATTTTACTATGTTAAGCTGCCTAAAAGCCTCTACTTCGGCTATGAGTAGGGTAGCACCAGCTCGACATAGCAAATACGGCCAACTCGCGCGAACGGGTTTTCGCCACAGGCGTCCCTACAGTAGTGAATCCCACTAGAAAGACTGCGTGACGATTTATGCTCCCAGTTAAGGAGGTGATTTGCTTCACTGGTTGGTTAAGTTTTCGATTGTTTCAGGGGCAATGCCATTGCTCTATCAGAGGAATGGCTATGATGAGCACATAGCGTATTCGACAATAAAAGGGAGTGTTCTGGCTCGATGTTGGCACCGCAAGCGGCAGGAGTCGCGCCGAGTACACGGCTTGGGTGCATCGCAGCTCGTCCGTTTTGTCTTGCCTAGAAAGCGTTGCCGCTTTGAAGCCTTACGGATTTGTTTTTGAGACGGGCGCAGCAAGTGATAGGAGCCCTCCTACCCTGCTGAAATTAAACAATTTCTGCAGTTTTAGAGGACATGGAAATTAATTTTTGCAGGACGATTTGAATCGGCGCACTGCGTGAGGATCTATCAGAAATCTGCCATCTATAAAAATGGCCGTCAAAAAATCCGCTACCCGCTAGACAAAGTTTTCCCCGTCAGAATGAAAGATATAGCCAGGTTTAGGGAATTGGCATCATTGACCATGATATGAGAGAGAAATTTACAGAAGAATAAATATGGGTGGAGTGCATACGACAGGCATTACCAATCATGACTGGGGGCTTACCCTGTCATGAAAGAGAGTGTACAATAATTGCCTCTAACCAGCTAAATATGGGACAGAAACTGTAGGTTAACAAAGAAGTTCGAGAACAAGTTAAGGACCACACAAAGAGCGATAGAGCGAAAATGTAGGACACGTTAAGAGCAGGAAGAGCGTTGGGATCAGAGAAAACAGGGATAGCGGATAGTCTAGTTGAAATTAGCGGAAAAAATGGAGCAGGGCAGGCCATGTAATGCATGGGATGTTTCTTCTTTCTGGGTTTAGGTGCCGAAACCAGTTCTGATTATGAGGCACGTAGTGGAGGGCTCCGGATTAATTTTGACCACATAGGGTTCTTTAACGTGCACTACAACCCAAGCACACGGGCATTGTTTCGTCTCCATCGAAATGCGGCTGCCGCGGTCGTGATTCGATCCCGCGATTCGTGCTCAGTAGCGACAACGCCTGCTGACTAAGCACCGAGGCGGGTCAATGCGTGGGATGGTTAAACCGGTGGACCATTAGAGTTACACAATAGATACCAAAGAAGGGAAGCGCAGTCGAGGATCGCAGAAAAACTAGGTGTGGTTTATGAAGGAAGTAAATTTGCAGGCGCAATTTGTAATTAGCTAGCGCAAGACAGGGGTAATTGGAGATCAGAGGGGAAAGGCCTTCGTCCTGCAGTGGACATAAATATAGGCTGATGATGATGATGTCATGGCGCTCTGTAGCCATATCTGGCCCTTGCCTCAAATAAAAAATAATATTAATCGCAACGTATTCAGTTTAAAGAACAGGATGGTTATATGTGCTCACCGTATAATCACACAGACGTTTTATTTAGCGCGGCTCGAACGTTTGTGAAGTATGTTTCTTCACTGGTTATGCATAATGCATGCGCCTAGGCCGGTTCGCAAGGGCCGGTTCACAAGAGCCAGTTTTACTTGACACGTTGCTTGCCATGAATAAACATTCTTGTTGTGGTTTGTGTACTTGGTCCGCGTGTTTGCGTGTATCAAATGTGTGACAGTATTTTTGTTTCTGTGCAATTCCCAATGTAACGAGAAAAATTAACTTTTTTGTATCGGACCACTGCATCTTATTGTGCGCAACTGAGAAAAGCGACTCAAGAACGGCCAAAATTGCAATCAAATAGCTCGGATAGCATTATTTTTTCCAACCTGCATGAGCTAATTCAGCCTTATTTAGGTTCTTTGAAAACTTGATGTTTTTTACACTAAAAAGTTTGCGATCCGCGAGCTTATTACGTCTGTATGTACGGTGTGCTTAAGGAGGAGGAGGGAAAACTTTATTTTCGTCAGATGCAGAGTTATTTAAATTACTGGGTTTCTTCTGCTAGGCGGCGTGAGGTGGCCGTAAGCCCTTGACTTTCGGCGACCTCCAAAGCCCAGTTGACGGTCCGCAGCTGGACCGCGGGATCCGAGCTGGACACCGCCACCTCCCAGTCTGAAGAGTTATTAAGCTCGAGTTCCGCCCTAGGTTTCAGCCCGGGGCAGTCGCTCATTATATGTGTCAAGTCCGCTTTATAGGCGTCGCAGTTCTTGCATTTAGGTGAGAAGCAGCCCGTATATATTAGTGAATATTTGTAAGGGTTGGCAAATGAGCCAGTCTGCAACTGTCTCCAGGTCACCTGTTGCAGTTTATTCAGTGATTTATGCGGAGGGGGGTATTTTTGTCTACCTTCGCGGTAGTGCATAGTAATTTCATGGAATGTCACCATGCGATCCCTCGCTGAACCCAGGTCGAGGCCTTCCACCGCCCGGCTGACGAAACCTCGGGCATAATTGTGGGCAGCCTCTTTCCTGGGTGCGAGGAATGTGCTGGACTCAGATGATTTGAATCTGGCGATCAGGCGGTGGATATTTGTTTAGAATTTGCATGGCCGGTTTGTGGATTTTGCCACTGGCAAAGTTTCTAACTGCGTATATTTATGTGCTTAAAAAGCAAATATTAGATAGTTTTAGTTTAGCGTGGTTACCGGAACAGCGGGCGTACCGGAATAGCGGGATCGAAATGCGCATGCGCAGAACGCTAAACGACCCATGCCGTTTACCGTGCTCACGCTATTTCTCAGAGTTAACGTTACCGTGTTTGTGTAGTTCACGTAAAACATGGCGGCTGCTGCGGTCGCCCGCTTCGAACTCAATTTGGCGTTGTTTTTATAGAATTCACTTCGTTCGTAGCAAATGACTGCGTAAACGGCTTTTGATTAGTCTCATGCCGCTTCGACGAGAAGTGTTATGGCTAATCTTGAGGAATTTTCTAGATCGCTTCTCGTTTCGAACGCGCCTAAGCCTAAGGAGAGAAACTTTCTCCGAGATGCGAGCGCCACCTGTCGGTAAGTCGGGAGATAAGCGTGGCGACGGCATATGGCCTCTGAGATCGGAACATTTCGGAGGCTTTGGTAGACAGCTTGGACTGCTTGTCTGTTTCGCAGCAGATCGGAGGACATGACAAGTAAAATACAACGCGTTCCTGGCTTCCATTGCGCTGCTTCTCGCACTTTTCGGACGCACACAACACATATTAGGTGCCCTATCTATGCGAAAATTCAAAGCGTAATGGAATAGCGTCCCGCACGTAAACTACGCTATCACGCTATACTAAAACTCTCTTTCTGCAAAGTTAGTTTGCGGAACGGTAACGCTATTTCCCTTAACCCCGCTATTACGCTAACGTTAAACTAAAACTGTCTATCAAAGCTCTTGCCCTCCACCGTAGACGATGTAGTTGAGCATTTTAACAGCCAAATGTAAACCAGAATCGAAATAATTCCTATCGAACCGAAAACAAAAGATAAATTAATTACGGGTCGTAAATCTCAGAAAGCAAAACTGGTGGTCAGACCAGCCGCTCGGGGCACTGGCGGCAGTGTAGTTGCTCGGGCCGCAGGGCTCTACGGGAGTGTCCGCTCTTTACCTATATGTTTCTCTATGTTTTGCCTTCACGTTCTACAAACTTGTAACACTTGCTAATTTATTATTGTTTTGGTATGCCTAAGTATTTCTGGATCTATTTATTTGCTTTGCTATGTATCGTGAAGGATCGCATAATGTGCAGTCCAACAATTATGTCCTTGCCTAGACGCAGGCCTTTTGTTTATTATGTGTACGAATCTAAACTGGGGTGTCAGCCTAAAAAATTAATTATGGGGTTTTGCATGCCAAACCACTAGCTGATTATAAGGTATGCCGTACTGTGGGACTAAAAACAAATGCCTTCCTTCTAGCCCGTGGATGTGCAAGCTGGAATTGTGATGTTGCTGATTAGAGATGGGCAAAACGGCTCACTTCAGTGAGCGGCTCGGAACGCCTCAACTCACTGAAAGCAACCGATTCATTTGAACGGCTCAGCGGTTCACTTAAGCGTGTCACCTGAGTTATGCATATTTTCGGGTTATTTGGCTTTAAAAAACCATATATGCATAATTGAATAACCGTGTTATTGGTATTTTCGCTATGTTTAGAGGTTATTTTGACATATTTTAAAAGCATGAATTTTAGTTGGAATAAATTTTCTTTCTCATATTGAAGATAAAATGCTTATAATCCTATAAACAGCGAGAATGCGACGTACTTTTCTCAGAAAAATAAAAGTTACTCCATTGTCATTAAAGGAGCTTTTCTGTTTTTGTGGTACTTTAAAATCAACTTTGGTCAAAATAAGAACCCAAAATTATTGTACATTATCTTTCAACTTTATTCATTTATGCTCATACGCACGCTCACTATAATGTGAGTGAGCTGTAAGGCCATGCAAAATGAATGTCGAGATCATCTCTTGAAGTACAATACAAAAATTGTACTAAGGATCCACAGGACTACCGCTCGTACCTTTCGTTTTTTTTTTCTCTTGAGCGCACGCGCAATACTGGTGATCATGCTATCATGCGCCAGGACGAAAAAAGAAAAAGAAATGAAGTTCTATTACGACACAAGAGCTAATTCTCCTCGTTTTATTGACGCGCTAATGATACATGCTAAGAAAATGCAATGAAGTGGATGCCATGGGTGACATTTTCATGACTACGCTAATTAGCAGAAATGAAGACCAGGACGTAAACTGTACCTGTTGTCTTTACAGACACGGAAGACCATCTTCAAAGTGTTGTTGCACCAGCGCACGATGGCAATCGGTGAGAGTCGTGAGACATCGTTAGAACAGCAGCAGGCAACGAACGGTACCATCCTTTGTCAATTAAGGCTTCTTTACTTCTCCCTTCGGTGGCATCGGGACGCACAAAAAACAAAGGGACTGCTGCGCATACCACACTGCGAGCGAGTACGAGTAGCGCTAGTCTGCCCACGCCGGCCACTACTCATCGGTTATAAAACGAAATCTTGAAACCCAGTAGAAGACAAGGCTCTGACGGCACGGTCCGGCACGACCCCCTGAACGAGATAGAACCGGATTCCTCACTCCGGAAGAACCGCCACTCACTTACTGAACCACCGCTCCCTCACTCTTCAAAAGAGCGGCTCAAAAGATCCGGCTCGCTCCTGAGCGCTCTTTAGGAACAGTTCCTCACAGCTCACAGAACGAGAGAGAGCCGGCTTCCTCTCTCCGAAAGAACCGCCGCTCACTTACTGAACCACCGCTCCCTCACTCTTCAAAAGAGCGGCTCAAAAGATCCGGCTCGCTCCTGAGCGCTCTTTAGGAACAGTTCCTCACAGCTCACAGAACGAGAGAGAGCCGGCTTCCTCTCTCCGAAAGAACCGCCGCTCACTTACTGAACCACCGCTCTCTCGCTCTTCAAAAGAGCGGCTCAAAAGATCCGGCTCGCTCCTGAGCGCTCTTTAGGAACAGTTCCTCACAGCTCACAGAACGAGAGAGAGCCGGCTTCCTCTCTCCGAAAGAACCGCCGCTCACTTACTGAACCACCGCTCCCTCACTCTTCAAAAGAGCGGCTCAAAAGATCCGGCTCGCTCCTGAGCGCTCTTTAGGAACAGTTCCTCACAGCTCACAGAACGAGAGAGAGCCGGCTTCCTCTCTCCGAAAGAACCGCCGCTCACTTACTGAACCACCGCTCTCTCGCTCTTCAAAAGAGCGGCTCAAAAGATCCGGCTCGCTCCTGAGCGCTCTTTAGGAACAGTTCCTCACAGCTCACAGAACGAGAGAGAGCCGGCTTCCTCTCTCCGAAAGAACCGCCGCTCACTTACTGAACCACCGCTCTCTCGCTCTTCAAAAGAGCGGCTCAAAAGATCCGGCTCGCTCCTGAGCGCTCTTTAGGAACAGTTCCTCACAGCTCACAGAACGAGAGAGAGCCGGCTTCCTCTCTCCGAAAGAACCGCCGCTCACTTACTGAACCACCGCTCCCTCACTCTTCAAAAGAGCGGCTCAAAAGATCCGGCTCGCTCCTGAGCGCTCTTTAGGAACAGTTCCTCACAGCTCACAGAACGAGAGAGAGCCGGCTTCCTCTCTCCGAAAGAACCGCCGCTCACTTACTGAACCACCGCTCTCTCGCTCTTCAAAAGAGCGGCTCAAAGATCCGGCTCGCTCCTGAGCGCTCTTTAGGAACAGTTCCTCACAGCTCACAGAACGAGAGAGAGCCGGCTTCCTCTCTCCGAAAGAACCGCCGCTCACTTACTGAACCACCGCTCCCTCACTCTTCAAAGAGCGGCTCAAAAGATCCGGCTCGCTCCTGAGCGCTCTTAGGAACAGTTCCTCACAGCTCACAGAACGAGAGAGAGCCGGCTTCCTCTCTCCGAAAGAACCGCCGCTCACTTACTGAACCACCGCTCTCCTCGCTCTTCAAAAGAGCGGCTCAAAAGATCCGGCTCGCTCCTGAGCGCTCTTTAGGAACAGTTCCTCACAGCTCACAGAACGAGAGAGAGCCGGCTTCCTCTCTCCGAAAGAACCGCCGCTCACTTACTGAACCACCGCTCCCTCACTCTTCAAAAGAGCGGCTCAAAAGATCCGGCTCGCTCCTGAGCGCTCTTTAGGAACAGTTCCTCACAGCTCACAGAACGAGAGAGAGCCGGCTTCCTCTCTCCGAAAGAACCGCCGCTCACTTACTGAACCACCGCTCTCTCGCTCTTCAAAAGAGCGGCTCAAAAGATCCGGCTCGCTCCTGAGCGCTCTTTAGGAACAGTTCCTCACAGCTCACAGAACGAGAGAGAGCCGGCTTCCTCTCTCCGAAAGAACCGCCGCTCACTTACTGAACCACCGCTCTCTCGCTCTTCAAAAGAGCGGCTCAAAAGATCCGGCTCGCTCCTGAGCGCTCTTTAGGAACAGTTCCTCACAGCTCACAGAACGAGAGAGAGCCGGCTTCCTCTCTCCGAAAGAACCGCCGCTCACTTACTGAACCACCGCTCCCTCACTCTTCAAAGAGCGGCTCAAAAGATCCGGCTCGCTCCTGAGCGCTCTTTAGGAACAGTTCCTCACAGCTCACAGAACGAGAGAGAGCCGGCTTCCTCTCTCCGAAAGAACCGCCGCTCACTTACTGAACCACCGCTCTCTCGCTCTTCAAAAGAGCGGCTCAAAAGATCCGGCTCGCTCCTGAGCGCTCTTAGGAACAGTTCCTCACAGCTCACAGAACGAGAGAGAGCCGGCTTCCTCTCTCCGAAAGAACCGCCGCTCACTTACTGAACCACCGCTCCCTCACTCTTCAAAAGAGCGGCTCAAAAGATCCGGCTCGCTCCTGAGCGCTCTTTAGGAACAGTTCCTCACAGCTCACAGAACGAGAGAGAGCCGGCTTCCTCTCTCCGAAAGAACCGCCGCTCACTTACTGAACCACCGCTCTCTCGCTCTTCAAAAGAGCGGCTCAAAAGATCCGGCTCGCTCCTGAGCGCTCTTTAGGAACAGTTCCTCACAGCTCACAGAACGAGAGAGAGCCGGCTTCCTCTCTCCGAAAGAACCGCCGCTCACTTACTGAACCACCGCTCTCTCGCTCTTCAAAAGAGCGGCTCAAAAGATCCGGCTCGCTCCTGAGCGCTCTTTAGGAACAGTTCCTCACAGCTCACAGAACGAGAGAGAGCCGGCTTCCTCTCTCCGAAAGAACCGCCACTCACTTACTGAACCACCGCTCCCTCACTCTTCAAAAGAGCGGCTCAAAAGATCCGGCTCGCTCCTGAGCGCTCTTTAGGAACAGTTCCTCACAGCTCACAGAACGAGAGAGAGCCGGCTTCCTCTCTCCGAAAGAACCGCCGCTCACTTACTGAACCACCGCTCTCTCGCTCTTCAAAAGAGCGGCTCAAAAGATCCGGCTCGCTCCTGAGCGCTCTTTAGGAACAGTTCCTCACAGCTCACAGAACGAGAGAGAGCCGGCTTCCTCTCTCCGAAAGAACCGCCGCTCACTTACTGAACCACCGCTCCCTCACTCTTCAAAAGAGCGGCTCAAAAGATCCGGCTCGCTCCTGAGCGCTCTTTAGGAACAGTTCCTCACAGCTCACAGAACGAGAGAGAGCCGGCTTCCTCTCTCCGAAAGAACCGCCGCTCACTTACTGAACCACCGCTCCCTCACTCTTCAAAAGAGCGGCTCAAAAGATCCGGCTCGCTCCTGAGCGCTCTTTAGGAACAGTTCCTCACAGCTCACAGAACGAGAGAGAGCCGGCTTCCTCTCTCCGAAAGAACCGCCGCTCACTTACTGAACCACCGCTCCCTCGCTCTTCAAAAGAGCGGCTCAAAAGTTCCCGCTCGCTCCTGAGCGAGTTCTCTAAGGAGCGAGCCGGATCTTTTGAGCCGTTCTTTTGAAGAGCGAGGGAGCGGTGGTTCAGTAAGTGAGCGGCGGTTCTTTCGGAGAGAGGAAGCCGGCTCTCTCTCGAGCCGTGGTGAACCGTTCCGTCTCTTCTGCTGGGTGCGATATCCGCGCCATCTGTTAGCGGCGCGAGAAAGCAACTGCCCTCCCCCCCTTCCACGCAAGAGTCGCCTCCACCCCCTCGCCGTCGGCTGTCTCTTTAGCCGCTCTGAAGAACGAGTGAGTCGTGGTTTAAGTGAGCGGCGGTTCTTAAGGAGAGAGAACCGGCTCCCTTTCTCCAAAAGAACCGCCGCTCACTTTTACTGAAGCATGGCTCAATGGCTCTTTAAAAAGAGCGGCTCAAAAGATCCGGCTCGCTCCTGAGCAACACATCTCTATTGCTGACGTCTCTTGCTTACACTTTTTTCCGAATAATGACGAACTGATAGGTGTATAGGAATAGATTTTATTCGTCTTTAAAAGGTGCATCATATACAGGTACATATTCAGTCGTAAGACGTGTGGCTTGGCGGACTGAATATGCATATGATGTACCGTTTGCACATGCATATGTACAGTTCTGTACATATGTGTAATTAAGCAAGATTACTATGTTAAGCAGTTGGCCATAATTTAGGGCACACGTCGCGTACGTTTGACCACAACGCTGTTCCTGCTGTGCTGTAGTTCTTCCGCCATTCAAGCGGCTTCATGCGGACACGATTACAGTAATGAACTGTAGTAAAAAACGAATGATTGGAAGTGCAGCCTTATTTTTCCAAAATTCAAGATTCATTTTTTTTCTCCAAGAGAAAAAGGCCCGGGACTATTGCGAATAGCATTATTTACCTACTTCAGCGGTATGGAGCTTATCTATCTGTCTATTTATCAATATATATATATATATATATATATATATATATATATATATATATATATATATACCCTCCTACGCCGACCCAGTGGCCATAGTTTACCTCCTTGGGCCACTACGTATGTGCTCCTGGCTGTCATGCTGTGCTGGTCGCTCCATTGTGGACATTACACCTCCTTGTTATCTTACTCTCATCATACCGGCGTCGTCACGCCTTCTGCCCGGACCCAGTGCCCGAAGTTGTCTAATTCTTCGGGCCGCAAGGTAGTCTTTTACTCTGCCCCATTGGTCCAAGTTGTCTAATAGCTCGGGTCACTAGGTATGTGTTAGCGCTCGCAATGGCATCATGGTCGTTGCAGCGTTGTAAATCGAGCATTGTCATCCTACTCTCGGCATGCCGACATCATCATGCCATGGTCGTCACACAGTCGTCATCGTGCCGCCTTCGTCACGCTGTCGTTTTACCATTGCCATCACTTCAGTCAGATGATTCTATTGGTATGCCGATGTCGTCATACGGCCTTCATTCTGTCGTCGATGCCAATCTTTCTTCGTCAATGTATAATAACTATAATGGCGTTGGAAAAATTATGATTATGCCACTTTTGTAATCTCATCGTCAGACAGTCGCTATCGCGTCTTCATTGAGAGACCGCGTCACAATATCGTCGTGGTCATTCCATTGACGTCATTGCAACTTGGACACCTGAATCTCGTCAAGCCGTCGTCATCATACCGTTGTCGTGAATTTATCGTCGCCACGTTGTCGTTTCACCGTTGTCGCCACGTCAGTATCGTGATCCCATTGCCGTCCGGTCGTCGCTGTCATACCACTTACGTTGATCCATCGACGTCATTTCTTGTTCATTGTTCTATCATGATTATGCTGTCGTTGTACAATCGGAATTAATCCGCCGTTGTCATGACATCGTCGCCATCGCATCGTCGTCAAATATACGCTATTATGGAGCCTTTGTGATGCCGTCGGGGTCGTGCCGTCGCCGTATTACCGTTTCTTCACGCGCTCGATGGCAATCGCTGTCGTCACGCCGTCCTATTCGTGCAGGCATTCTCATTATTGTCATTCTCTTTGTACGGTTCTTACGTTGTAGTCGTTATTGCGTTGTTTTAATTTTGGAATCGACATCTAAATGTGGTCATGTCTTCGTCGTTATGCGCCGTTGTCGTTCGCTCAGTATCTTTCCTTCGTCCTTTGTCACTGACTTGGCACCTTACAGTCGTCGTCATGCGTCCATAAATAATGTGCGACATTGGCAAGTGAGCGCCATAGCAAAGATGACCAATATCGGAGTATGTGGCATATATCCGAAGCAATGAATCCTAATAATCACCACTGCACGCGTTAAATAAATGCGAGGTCAGGAATATGGTCTGTCGCTACATTGATTTATTGTTATTCGCATTACAGTCAACAGTCAACGTGTGATGAGTTGGGCCAAAATTTAATCAGCCCGCTCTGTCGGTTTCCGCCGCGTTAGCGTTCTTCTAAGGCAACTTCTGATAATCCTAAGTATAATCAATATAAGGACCACTTAAATTTATGTAAAAAATTTGCATCGTTTATTTGAACATTTTGTAGCAAAAAGCTTTATTTTAAGTAGGAATAAAACTGCAGCAGATCTAATGAGTGGGAATTACAGCGAAGCTTTGTGTGAGTCCATAGAGTCTACACACGAGTACACCCACGCATGCCGGCACACACACACACGCACACACACAAGGGCGGGCGCACACAAAGTATATCGAGTTTTTTGATAAGCCGAGTTACTGAAAACTAGTGAATAAGACGAACACTTCGAACGCGTCATGGTTTCAGAGGCGGCATGGGCATATGTACGTACTGTAATTCCAGTTCACTGTGTCCGCAAGCAGCATTTACCTTTCAGGTAGATACATGTGCACTTTAGCTGCACATTTGTTTTCATCGATGTTTCTGAGTCCTCCTTGAAAACTAATTGTGCTAGGCCATTCTCTGACTTCAGAAGAGGCCCAACCAAGGTCACCCTCATTGCCTCTTTTGTGGTTTTACCGTGGGCTCCCACAGCCAACCAGCATACCGATCATTGCTAAACTTCTTACATCGACAAGATATGCGATTTTAGGCAATTTTAGGCACAGAATGCCATCTGCGAACGCTAGCGCTGGTACCATTATTCCTTTGCAGATTCCCTGCGCCACCACATACTTATTGTACGCTATGCTTCATTATTGCTGCATTCCGCTTCCCCTTTATTTTCAGATGATATTGGTTGGTACTTGAGTCTTTCCTTCTTTTACGCATACGTCGAGGTATTTATATTGCTTGTCAATGGGTATGACTTGCTGCTAAATTGCCACCATGTAGTTAGTCGTCTCTTCATTAAAATCATAATTCCCGATTTCTCTGTGCTAAACTTAAGGCCTAGATTTGTCTTGGCGTTGCCACACACATTCGCGAGTCTCTCTAAATCTCTAGTATTGTCCGCTAGTAGCACTATGTCGTACGCATGAATTAGTCCCAAGACCTTCTGTTGCACAATTTGTCCTTTACACATGCAGCACAAAGCAAACCCTAATACATTGTTCTCCAGCTGTCTTTCTATGTCCTTAACATAAAGCGTGAACAATAATGAAGGCATAGGACATCCTTGTTCAAGTCTTTGGTGAACTTTCACCACTTCATTACACCTTCGGCCTTTCCAGACAATTCGCACTTGGTTGTCTCTATAGTGCATCCCTTCGGCAACTCCACGAAGTTGTCATCTATGCCTTCGTGCTGCAGAATATCTCATGACAATTCTCAGTCTACGTTGTCGTAGGCTCTCTTAATATGTAGAAATCATATCCATTACATTACAGTGACGAAGAAAGGTTGCCATCCGTGACACGATGAAGGTGGTATGGCGACGACGGCTTGACAATGGAATGACGTTACTGAGGTGATGACAATGGTAAAGTGACATCGTGACGACGGCGGTGGCATGGCAATGACTCTGACTGCCATGGCGTGATGGTGATGGCATGACGAGAGTCGGATGCCAATGCTGGAATGCCGAAGCTGCAACGACCACGACGGTGTCATGATCGAACCCAAACACATACCTACTGGCCTAAGCTATTAGTCAAGTGAACCAATGGGTTAGAGTTGAGGCCGCGTCCATGAGACCATGACGAGAGTCAGATCATGCGCTGGAATGACGGCGATATAACGACGACGATTGCCATCACGACCACGACACTCTACCTTGTGGCTCAAGCTATTAGATAACTCGGGCCACTGGGTAGGGGTAGAAGGCATGATGACGACGGCATGAGGAGAGTGTGATACCAAGAAGAGCGAATGACGACAATGTAATATCCACGACGGCATCGCGACCAGTAGTACATACCTAGTGGCCCAAGGAGGCAAACTTGGGTCACTAGGTCGGCGTAAAAAGCTAGATAGACAGATAGATAGATAGATAGATACATAAATAGAGAGATTATGTTCCCTCAAGCTAAAACGTAGACAGTTATAATATACTCGACGGAAAGTATACGAGGCTTGTGCGGGCTTGTGCGCTTGGGATGGCTTGTGCTACCACGAGCTACCCAATGACCTAGGTATAGGGGAGAACGGTTAGAGTGTGGGAAGTACTTAATGACTGCTAAAGCAATAATACAAAGACAAACGCAATGTATTGCACCAGCGGCGGCGTCGGCAGTAGTTGCGGGTAAATGAAGGTGCATCTAGGTATAGGTGAAGAGTATTGAACAAGTGACGGACATGTAGGTTGCAGGAATAATATTTAGTCTGGCCCTCGTTTCCGCAACCTCTGCTTCTGTGATTCCACATGTTTGTATTATCTTCACATTGAAAGTAATGAGAGTTTGAAAATGTTCTACCCGGTGTGGCTTCATTGTTTTGTTGCACTGTGGTAGGCGCAGGGACACATCAACTTCGTGCGTCACCGTACACTCAACCACAAAAGTTTGCGGACCACGCGAGCGCGTGGCCAAGAGCCTCTTCGCGACACTTCCGCTACGTCACCAGCGATCGACAGCAGCGCTACGTTGAAGACGCATCCCTCCTTAAATCTATGGCCTGTCTATTTTCGCACTGTGCGCAAATATTTTCTACCTATCTCTTTCAACGTGACGCGCTCTTTGTTAGCCAGGGCTACTTGCTTATATTTTGAGAGCAGAATATCAGTACAAGTAATCAGACAGCGTATTCTTCGGCTGTTATCAGTTCTATTTTCGCGTAGCCACGCTGTTTTGTTTTTTTTTTCGTGAGTGCGTGAGTGAGCGGTGAGTCAGCCATGGGACACAGATGCTTAGTCAGTAGGCAGAATTTTTCCGTTCCTCCCCCATCGCTAAGTGACAGTAGCGGCCGGGATTTGATCGCCTGCGCCCAGGTTTTGCTGCGCAAAGCCCGAACCACCGCGCTGCTATAGTGGTTACATTTAGAAAAATAAGAAATAATCGGGTGCGATGACTCTTTTTATAACCCTTTGCGACACGGCGTCCTCGTTTGGGGACTCGAACTTCGGAGGCGCGTCCCACGCCACGTGTTTCTTCAAATGACCTAAAACTCAGTGTGCACATTCGTGTCCGCTTCCTGATGGGACAACTAGCGGTCAGTTAACTTCATTGTCCTGCGTATTGCTGCAGATGATCACTTTGCTGGAGACACTACCATGTTAGACAATTGTTCGACGTGCCGCGTTCCAAGACCAACGTCAAGAGTATTTTTTTTCTCCGGTCGACACGAATACAACCGAAAAAGCAAGTGTGCATGCGTTTCGGGCCTAATAGTTGATTCTTTTTATGCAAGCATTGAAGCTGACGGATTTCAGAATAATTAGATAATGAGTTATACGCTAATTAATTTTTTTTACTGAAACTCGCACAAAACAGCACATTGCTTCGTCTTCTTTCTTGGAATGTAATAGTGAGCGTCTTGAAATGATGCCATGCGCATTTGACGCATTTGCGGACAGTGCATCATAATTCGTGTCTGAAGGGGATGAATTTATTCACAAGACATTTACAGAAGTGTCATGAAACATAGGTCTCTCAATGATCTAGTAGGAAGTGAAATGTCCGCCGTTTTCTAGCACCTTATTGATGCGTGTGGGCATCGACTCGTACAAAGATTCAGTAATCTCCGGTCGACCGCGCAGGCTTGCCCATTCTTGTGCGATCGCTTGCCACAGCGTATCGGCCGTGCGGCCGCGGTTGGCTCGTGTGGACAGCCGTTTCTTCAACATGCCCCAGACATTTTCTATGGGATTCAAGTCGGCGCCACATGGAGGCCACTCAAGCTGGCAAACAGCATGTTCTTCTAGCAATGACTGGACGATACGTGCTTTATGGATCGGGCTGCGGTCGTGTTGAAAAAAATAGCAGCCGTCGCTGAAGGGACCGTCCAGCGCATACGGAACGAGGTGTCTAGTGATGACGTCGCAGTACCGTGACGCAGTGAAGGGCCCTTCCAGACGCACAAGGGGACCAAGGCCATCTTTGCTGATTGCTCCCCACACGCTCACGGAACACCGTCCACTGGATAGAACATTCTGTGTGTAATTAGGCAGATATCTGCAAGAAATAGCATACAATTGGGTTCCAGCGGCGCGTCTAAAAATGTTGTGATTCCTCTTGCGTATGAACTTTATAATGCGGTTATAGAGTTGCAATAGAAAACGTGCAAACATCATTAGATAGTACTGAAAGACCCACAGGCAGCTTTTAATTAGCTTCAGAGTAAGTAGTACTATGAAACAATCGTTAATGTTTTCAACATAATACCACTACAGAAAAATCTCGTAATGTCCAAAAGCTCATTTTACGTGAAACATGTTGTGATGCAGAATTAGCTTCGTGAATTAACTGCCAATACACTGTAAACACACCTGCAGTTTAGTGGACGCCAAACCCGCTTCCGTTGGTCCCAGCGCGTGGAAAAAGTTGACTCGTCGCTAAAGATGACATCGCCCCATTTCTCTGTTGTCCAATCTTTCATTGCTGTAGCGAACATGAGTCGTTCTTGTAGCTGACTGTCTGAGAGGCAGGGCTTCTGTGCTGCTACGAAAGACTGCAGGCCAAGCTCACTCAGCCTTCTTCTTACAGTCTCAGACGATACCGTGAGCGAGAGCGCTTCTCGGATATCCTCTGCACTTTGAAAAGGATCAGCCACGATGGCGGCCGTAATCAGGCGGTCCTCTTCCTCAGTCGTGGCCCTTGGACGCCCACTGCGCTCCATATCTGTGAATCTGTCATCGTCGCGGAAAGCTTGAATAATCCTGTTCACGGCAGTCCGGCTCCTGTTGGTTCGGCGGCAGATTTCGCGCTGAGGTATTCCCTCTATATATAAACGCACAATGTGCCTTCTTTCGTCAAGTGGAACACGCAGCGGCATCTTTCCAAATAGGCAATCACCACGTGGCCTGAAGCAAGTCTACTACGTTTTCAGCGACTGATGCGAAGATGCGCCTATGTGTGAAAGAAAATTTTCTATGCATCCGCTTTTTCTTTATTTTTGATGACAGTGAAACACCTCCCTACCCTTTCTCTCAAGACGCAGAAGCAGCAACACTCATTGGACCAAGATGCTGCCAACCAAAGTGCGCCAGTAAACGTCGCGTAAAAAAATCGTCGCAGCGCTTCGTGAAACTTATCTACCCACTGGCACACCAGTCGACAAAGGTTGCAGTGATTGCTCCGATACTGCTATCAAGCCAGATATGTGGCGGTCTTATCGCAGACAGCGCTCTGCGTCAACACAACGAACTAACAATGTCATGCACGGGAATAAAAAATTAACAGGCAGGCGAGTACCAAGAGGGCTCATATCCGGGAGAGCGCCCCTGTCGCCGCTAGGTGGCGTACCGCTAGGTGGCGCGGATAGGCAGTCTGGCACGCGCTCGCGTGGTCCGCAAACTTTTGTGGTTGACTGTACCTGCTACAGCGCAACAGCGCGATTTATTGATAAGTTTATTAATCACAAGAAGATATATACATTGCGTGTGATATAAAGGTGGGGCCCTATAACTCTCGTAGGAGTTGTGAAGGGGGCCCCTATGTTATATGCTGTTATATAAACACTAGAGCGCGTGAGACAGAACAATGTGTGAGACAGTACAAATATGGTTCATGCTGATTCTTCTTCTTCTTTTTGGGGGTTTGCGTGCCAAAACCAGTTCTCATTATGATGCATGTTGTAGTGGAGGGCTCCGGATTAATTTTGACCACCTGGGGTTCTTTAACGTGCACTACAACGCAAGCACACGGGCGTTTTTGCATTTCGCCTCCATGGAAATGCGGCCGCCGCGGCCGGGATTCGATCCCGTGATCTCGTGCTCAGCAGCGCAACGCCTTAGCTGACTGAGCCACCCGGGCGGGTTCATGCTCATTAAGCAAGTGACGCGAGCATAAAAGAGCGAAGGTTAGTTTTGTAGTTGATAAATGGCTCTTGTGCTGTTAGATCTGTTGGCAATTTCTTCGAGAGGTGCGATGCAGCATGCGAGAATGTAAGTGATCCATAATTAGTGTGAGATATTGGAAGGGTTAGAGTTTTCGAGGTGACTGATCGTAAAGGGTATGTGGTATATTAGTAATTAATTTTTACAGAAAGACATAGTATGATTTTGTGCATGATTTTCTTAAGTAAAACGAGAACGTGGTAATCAATGCAATGTTTCACGGGTAGTATATTAAGTAATGGATAGGCGAATGTGATAGAGTATGTTCTTTTTAGGAAGATAATAGCTCGAAGTGCTGTATTTTGTGCTGCAATAATTGGCAATGAAATCATGGAGTAGGTGAGTCCGTATAGTGTAATAGCATACGTAATATCCGAACGTATAAAACTGACATAAAAAGTACGGAGTCTGTTTCAAGGGAAAATGTATTGTAGTTTATACCGTATTAGGATTTTCTTATAGATTGTTAATATAGTTTCATGGATATGTTTATGCCACTCAATCACACCAAAAAATTGGTGTGGTTTAGTGGTGGCCGAGGTATGGTTTCGCAATGATATACAGACATGTTTGCAACAAATACAGTGTTTATTCATCATTTTTATGCCTATGAAGACACTGCGGTGATCAGTAAAGTAGCCAGACTAGGTTGCTACTCGCAGCCGGGTCCAACTCTACTCGCGCCACGGCGACAATGTCTCCTTTCAGGGCTCCATATAGGCCTAAATATAGTCCAACGTAGCGTGAACGCGCGCACACGTTATGTCACGTTAGCGAGAACAACAGCGGCTATAGTTCGACCAATGGTTCGACGTACTGGCGCCGCCAACGTACAAGGACGTGCGGCCAATGCGCTCCGACGCTCCCGGTGTCTGATGGCGCTCGCCCGCGTGCCGATAACGTCGGGCTATAAACGCGCCTTAATGCTCGCTTGGGGTTTGACCTCTACCTCTCAAGGTGAAAACTGTTGAGTCGCCGACGGCCGCATCGGCAAAAGTATTGCAGTCAAAAGTAACAATACAGTCGAATGAGAATGTAAAGTATTTTAATGAATGTCACATGAGCGCGCAGGCTTTCGCATTCACCCTCTTTTGCGTATGCTAAAGTGACTGTCAATTTTTTGTTTCGCACTTTTAATATTTAGTTTGAGATTATCTAACATAAAAGGCATGCGTGCCGGTGTTTTGTTTCATGATATTTCTATGAGGGCTGTCATACTCAAACATCCGGGGAATAAGTTTGTAAATAATGCAAGGCAAAATGTGAGCAATGATAACGTCGTACTATAAAGTTTAAACACGCCTTAATGCTCTCTTGTGGTTTGACCTCTAGCTCTCAAGGTGAAAAGTGTTGATTCGCCGACGGCTGCCCGAAGTAGCAGTATGAAGCTTGCGCCTCATAATTGTCTCAATAGGTCATTAAGAACTTCTGGAAGCCGGTGTTCTAACGTTTGTAGACCATATGTTGTTCGAAATGTTTTATTTCCCGCTTGTCCTTATTTCTTGTGTTGTAGTTTTGTTCGCGCCTTCTCAGATCAGAAGGATATCGAATAAAACGTTTTATTTAAGTGTTCTTGTTTACGTGTTCGGCTAAGGCGATAGTCATAAAATATTGTTACTTCTCTTGTGTGATGTAACCTGGGTAATCTCTAAACAATCCGCATTGCTTTTTTTGTAATACAGGTAATTTGTTCAGATTTGCCTGTGCTGTAGTTCCCCAAATAAGGCTACAATATTAAGGCGAGAATGAAATAAAGATTAATTAACTAACAACATAACACACGCCGGTAAGATTTCACGATTGCGATAGAGCAGACCAATTATTCGTGACAAATTAGAAGTAAAGTGGGCCACGTGACCATCCCAGGACATCTTCTGGTTATACAAACGCCCAGAGTTTTGGACTGTGGTACTGTTTCCAGTGGACAAGATCTAAAGCATATTTGTTTTGTCAAAGTAACTTGTTTATTCTTGGGCCGAAAAACAACTGGTTTTGTTTTGTCTACATTAATTTGGAATGTATTTTTTGTGTCCATTTGTCAAGGTGTTTTAGCATGCAGTTTGCTGTATCTATTACATCATTCCCATTTTCAACAGCTAATAATATGCTCGTATCATCTGCGTATATAATAAAATTCCCGAGGGGAAATACATGGACGATGCCATTGATACAAAGATTCAAAAGAAAGGGGCCGAGTATACTTTCTTGCGGTACACCGCATCGAACAGGGACAGTTTGTAACATGAAGCCATCTACACTAACAGCTTGTCGGAAATACTCTAGATACGATTTGACTATCGATGATGTGTGCCCGTGGTAACCATATCGTTTAAGCTTCCGGAGAATTAATTGATGATTTATAAGGTCAAATGTCTTTGTAAAATAAATGAAACTACGCAAGACTATATTGTTCGGTTCAAATTCCTTCTGCTCTAAGAGTGAGAATTCTGTTGAAAGGTGCTTTCGAAACCCATATTGTGATTTGGTGAGTATTTGATATTTGGATTCAAATTCTGTGAACCGTTTGTGAGGAACTTTTTCTAATACCTTTGAGAATATTGGAATTATTGATATTCGGCGGTAATTGCCTAACTGGTTCCTATCACCCTTCTTGAAAAGTACAGAACAGCGGGCAACTTGCATTGTATTAGGAAATACAGCATTTGTAATACAACGAGTAAAGGTGTGAGTGATGTAGGGCAAAATGTCCAGAATTGATCTTATCAACCGTATCTATAGCCCATATATATCACATGAGGTACTATTTTTGAGCTCTGTGAAAATAGGCATTACTTCAACTTCGTTCATAGGTTTAAGATATATCATTTTTTCCAGCAGTGGGATGTGATTCAAGTCGTTATCCACGTCCCTGTCACAAGAAAGACCAACGAAATATTGATTAAACTCGTCCGCAAAATTTGGTCAGACACATGTGACACATTTATTCCTACTACGAATAGTATCATTAGTTATCAGGCTGTTTAGTTTTTTTCCAAACAAGATCACTTCGCCAGTTAGTTGATTCGAAATAATTTATGAAATATTCATTCCTAACTTTTTAAGTGTCTTGTTCAGGCGGTTACGATAGGTTCCGAAGATATGCAAGTCGCCCATCTCCTTATTAAGCAGAAGATCAGGTGTTAGCCATGGTTTGCGGGTTTTTTTTTTATTCCGTCTAAATGTCTTTATGGGAAAACAAGCAGCGCAAATTGGTTTCAGAATAGCAAGGAAGTGCTCATAAGCCAGGTTTGCGTCCCATTCCGAAAGAACAGCATCCCAGTTAGCTTCAGATGCACGCTGTCTAAAAGCGAGAAGGCTTTCCTCCGTGATCGATTCATACAAGAATGATTCTTTGTTCCAATTTTTAGGCTTTCCTTTCAAACACAAGAATATCGGCAGATGATCACTGATGTCTGAGATAATAACACCACATTTAGCAGTCCTTCGTGCGCTCGAATACATATGTACCGTAGGTTCTGTTACAAGTTGCAGCGCTGAACGGCCAGTAAATCAGCAAGTCATAACGCTCATCAATCCACACACAATAAACACCGTCTCTCAAAGTTCACATTGCATAATCGGCAAGCGCTTGCTATAAAGGTAACTTACATAGCTAGGTCTTCAGGGTGCTTCGGCTCTGCCGAGTAAACCTGATGCGACTACGCGCGCGATAGCACTGATACGAGATTGATGTCAATTTTTATTGCGATAGCAATGATATGGCCACTTCAAGCGTATTTCTGCCGTCGTCGCCGACGCCGTGATGTTGCTTATAAGGCCAAGGGCGAAAAAACCGTCGTCGCGCGCCGTATGTGTGAGTGCAAGCACGCGTGGGACGCGCGCTATCACGGAGAGCGAACGCACGTCGGAAAGCAAACACGACTTATGTCGCGCGAAAGGCCGTGGGGGTATGGGAGGGAAGGAAGGGGGAGGGGGCAACGCTGTGGTGCGGCAGCAAATGCGTATCTCGCAACCGGGCGCAAGGGGAACTGACGACTCAGTCACATGTGGGAAAGGAGGTAAGCGAAACGGCAGCGCGGGAGGGAGGTGGGAGGCAGCGTCTACTAAGCCAACAACTGCGCTTGTACTTTCCCGGCTGCAGCGGTTGCCCGCACCGTATCTTGAAAGCGATCTCCACACGGCTCTAACCTTTGGATGCGCTGTGCATTCGCCGCTCAGTTTCCGTTGAAGAGGTAGACTGCACGAACCTTCCCTCGCTGCGGCGCCAGCGTTTTGACAGTGGTTGTCTGCGGTCATCGAGTGTGATCTATTCATGTTTGCTTGTGCGCGCTGACACCACGCTTTTTAATTCAGTTAGTAAGCGAATGTGTCCAAGTTTATGCAGCCGATACAACTACTATCCCTACTCCGAATAGCTCTCTACTTATTTGCTATCGAAATTGATGCTTCGTATTTCGGGAGAAACTGCGACATTTTTTTTTCGGTTGGTGCTATGACGTCAACGTTCTCAATTACAGACTTCAAAATTTGTAAAATTATCCACGACAATCACATTTGGAAATATGATGGTTTAATGCCAATAAGACGGCTGCGGTCTAGCGTTCCTTGTTATTAAAGCTTCTGTTGACGTCTTCTGGGTAGAATTTACGCGGACGAGGTGACCTACACCTAAATAGAGAAATATTTCCTCGCATGTGACGCACAGAGTTAAATGTATAAGTTGATCCATAGTTAAGAATACGACGAAAGGTCGTCTGTGCCAGTATTTTGCAGCGATGCCTTATGACTTATTCTATACTAGTCTTATCATCCACCGCTCACGGCCGGCTGATCCCGTTGATAACGCGAGCGGACCGTCGCTCTGACCACTGACAAAGCGCGAGAAGGCATTGACACCGGAAACGCATCGCTACAAAATAACGGCCCAGGGCCGGTAGCATGTTGGATTAAGGAAAATTACGGTCACTGTCCAAGTCAAAAAAGTACTTTGACGTTTCCGAGCCTGTACAGGGGTGCTATGCAGGATGCGCCGAGTTTCTCGTTCGCACGAGTTTTGCCCGTGTTTGCTCGATGGCAGTGAGTGAACGGAGATAGCAAGGAACACGCAAAACAGCAGGCAAAAATAAATGTCGAGTTAAAGCCGCGTATGACAACATCAGCGTAACCTGCGCGGCGCAGTGGTTCCGCTTTTCAAGCACTGAAGACAGTGCAACGAAATGCACCAGCGCCGCGTATTGTTATGAACGTATTATCGCAATTTAGCAATACCGTGACTGCCCGTGTCTATCGGCACAGTTTCCGTGAGCCACTTGCCACGTCTTTCTCGGGCGGGTCAAGAGCGGGCCTCCTTTTTCGGGTGTTATCTTTCTACCCTCCGTCGAATGCGAAAAGGGCACATACGGTGCATTCCTGCACATAACCTTTCCCTGAATCGAATATTTTTAAATACAACATATAAAATAACAAACATTTTATTTCTTAAAATATTTCTTTTTCGCTTTGAATGCTATAAATTTCTGATGACCAACGAATACCAAGCAAATGAAAAAAAATTTTGCACTTTTTACCGCGGGTGAGGACAGGGAGGCGAAAGCTTACAAGCGGATACATTGAAGAGGGTCACACGCATGAGGCAGTTCACATGGTGAGTAGTCGCCAGGGGCTCTGCAGTGCTATTCTCAATAAAGTCAGTCATGACAATATATAATCAAAAACAACAAGGTTGTCAACAATCTATAAGATCCCGTACGACGACTGCAATTTCTGTTACATTGGTGAAACCGGAGACTTTATCCGACGACTGAAAGAGCACAAACGCGATGTTCAAAATTATCGCAACGTGTACAACGCACTGGTGGAGCATGTGCAAAACTGTCATCACTCCTTCACTACGAAATATTCTGCAGTCATAGCTAAAGAGAATAATCGGACCACGAGACTGCTGCTCCAATCTCTGCTGATACAGATGATGCCAGATAACAGGACACATGGAAACATGCCTCAAGTATATATCCGTTCATTACGTAACATACTGCATATTTAACTGGACCACGACGGTACATCCGCTGCATAGTGAACAGGGAACCTGTACAGGCTCCGAAACGTAAAAGTATCTTTTTGACTTGGTCAGTGACCGTAATTTTCATTAATACTGTAAGTTGATCCGTAACAGCCCAGTTCTCTTAACTAAGTTCGTACTATCCATCTATTAGTAACATGAACGACCCCTGATGTCGCATTTATGATAAATTTGTGAACTTGATAGAACGGCTGCAGCTTTATTGGTCAAGTGTATTAATCGTCAAGGGCTTCCATACGCTCCCATAACACCCCTGAGATGAAGACAAAAGCAAGACATCACTTCGCTTCCTTACTGAACATAGGCGTATGAGCCAATTATATGCACACTTCTAGAAAAAGGCTGCATATTTTATAACATTCTATACGTAGAAAAACAGATAAGCAAATGCTTGAGTCCGAATTCCCTAAACTTCAACATTATTTACGCGAACAAAAAATGGACACCAACACGTTTAACAGAAAAATTACTGCAAGCTGTTCTTTGTGACCTACAAGCGTACATTTTCTAACAAACCTACAAAAACCTAAAATAGCTATCCTAAAAGTCTGTATACCCGCCGGGGTGGCTCAGTCAGCTAAGGCGTTGCGCTGCTGAGCACGAGATCGCGGGATCGAATCCGGGCCGCGGCGGCTGCATTTAGATGGAGGCGAAATGCAAAAACGCCCGTGTGCTTGCGTTGTAGTGCACGTTAAAGAACCCCAGGTGGTCGAAATTAATCCGGAGCCCTCCACTACGGCGTGCCTCATAATCAGAAGTGGTTTTGGCACGTAAAACCCCAGAAAGAAGAAGATAAAAGTCTGTATCTTTATACAATCAAATGTACTTTTGAACTTTTCTTTTTGTTTATGGTATAAAAATTAGGACACCATTCAAGGCGAACCTGTTTCGTTTACAAAATGTAAAGACACGCTTAGTGTCTATAACAACGCGTTAATTCGCAATATTTACTTCACTTTTATCATATTTGTGTATTTCACTTTGAAGTGAAATAAGCGATAACGTGTTGTCTTGAGTTTCTTGGGTTTCCTGATTAAAATTAAATAGTAATAAGGAAAAATATGATGATTATTATGGAAATTTTTAGAAAATAGAATTGAAAAATAACAAAGACGATAGAAGTGAAAGCAGACGAAATTCGTTCAACATTCTAGTTTGGTGTACTCAAAATTTTCTTTCGTCTGCTACAGTCAATGTACTGTGTAAATCAACATTTGCCACCACTGAGGAAGCAAAGCTTTTCGCTAACCACAAATGGTTAATGTTTAAATTTTCGGATGCTGGCATTACAAAAATGTCCTTTATGAAGCAGGAACATCTGCTCGAATTTTATTGTTCTTGGGTAGCCTAATAATATGTTTAAAGAATAGAATAGGTTGCTACCCCGAAACGAGAAATCACTTATATTATGCACAAACAACAATATCCCTGGCACTCATGAATAAAGACGGACTCTTCGCAAGGCTCAAGCCTTTGAGAGAGGGCAAGTGAGTATACGATCGAGACCCGTCTTGCATAATTATAGTGGATTTATATGGAGGCTTGCCCTAGTTGGTTCGTCATCTTTGCTTTTCTGTGTAACCCAAATATTAAACTGGCTGAAGAAGGAACCAGACACACAGCACTGCGTGCGCGTGTCTTGTTCTACTCTCGGTTCATGTAATTGTCGCGCTACACCGAAAATCATTGAGTTTAGCGGACCTTATTACAGGGCCACTACTTCAGCGGGTGAATGAGGTTATACGAAGACGATTGACGCTGCCCTTAATCGGTGTTATGCTTCGCAACACACTGGCGCCACGCCAATGCTGCTTTTTCGATATGGCTCCGCGCACCATTATCCGCACGTGCGTCTTTGAGAAGGCATCCTGAAATGTCAACAGTCGGGGTACAATTGAAATTTCAGGGCGTACAAAAGTGCTTTCGATGCGGCAAACTATTTAGAGGAGAGTGGTTACTCGAACACCCCATCGCGAAGATCGAGTATGGCGCCGGTTTTTAGGTAAGCAGGTAATTAAACAGTGCGAAGACGAGCCGTGTAAGACGGTGGCTTGATGCGTGTCATCTTCCCGCGCACCCTATGGTGGCATTCATGTGATCATGCGCGCAAACAGGGCGGGGGGGGGGGGGGGGGGCTAGCGCTCGTCTTCTCAGAGCCCGGCTGGGGTGGCGCACGGCGGTCCGCGTGGCCCGACAAATATAGGGTCCACCGCTGGATTTGAAGGGCATCTGGGGATGGTGCAAAGGCCAAGGGCAAACCGAGATGACTGGTATCTTATTCACCACTCTCCAGTCAACTCAACTTCCTCGACACGACGGTTTACATGGCAAATGGAATACTGAGAACGACACTTTACCGGAAGCCTACATATAGCCAGCAATATTTAGACGTAACCAGTCATCACCCGTGGCACAACAAACGAGGAATTTTTGTCGAACAAACGAAACGAATAAGAAGAACCTGTAGCGAAGACAACGATTATATCCCCCACCGAAATGACCGTAAGGTAACGCTAGCGCAAAACAAACTACCCACAAATTCCTTTGGACCGGGCTTATGACATGCCTTGAAAAAGACAAGTCTACTTGTAGAAACGTTGGCTCGTGCTCTCAACTTGTTCTCGGGTTGTTCGTAGTGTTGTGTGGCAGGTCGTGTTACTGCTGCAGGTCACTAAATCTCAAGATTAACCGTCATATTTATAAATGCATTATAAATTGAATCCCATGTCATGGCTTTAAATAAATGATGCCTGGTGTGAACTGTGCCCAAGACGCCCATAGCGTTTTCTGCGGCGCGTTCACGACAGGCGCCACTTAGATTAAGTCGAACATGGGCTTCAAGTTAAATGCATTTCTGATAATATGGATAAGATAGCAATAAATTGAGATGCCGCAAGAAACGTTCCTAATCTACGGCAGGCAGTCTTCATCAGGCCAGCGGTGTGACAGCGAGTGCTCGCGGTCATTGAGTGAGATCTGCTGACGTTTGCCTTTGTTCACGTGATACCACGCTGATTAATTAATTGAGTAAGCGAATGTTTACAGCAATCAATAGGGCAAATAAACCTATGAACCTTAGTTCGTGTTTTGTCTAAGCATGTGTCTAAAGCTACGTCGGACGTATGAGCGAAAAATGCTTTTTGTCATCTTGAAGATTCGAAGGATCCATAAGGGGAAAAATCCTCCACAACCATATCCGGCAACCATTGGCAGTGCCTTCACAGTACAGTGGTTATAATACGTACAGCGCTGTTTGTCGGACATGTATGCCCTCCCGTCATAAAATGTGCTGGCTAGAACTTTGCGCAAACAAGCGGGGAATCTACATACCATAATGCACTTCGACTGCAATCAGTGCTAGCGCGGTGGAGAGGGGAGAATTTGATATTCTAATAAGAGGTGTTTAGAAGTGGCTCTAGATGTTAAGTACGTTATTCATGAAAAACGCTACATCAGAGTGTACTTAAAGTGCACAAGATTCGGCTTTTGAAACGCCCGGATCAATAAAAAAATGTGGTTGATCCCTCTTATATAGGAATCGGTATAGAACACGAAAGTGAAACGTGTCTTCACAGAAGTAGTGTAATGTTTATTGCACATTGATATATAATGTCTATTGGTGTTTTGTGGCTAAAGCGTCCTTAGGCGTTGATGCACCCACGCTGACGCCTGGTGGCACGTCTCCTCCATCACGACTACCAACGTCGATGACCATGAGCAACCGTCGTGCATATGGTAGCTGCACTACGCTGCACACGCTAGCACAACGCGAAAGACGAAGCACGTAACTGACACACTAATACAACGCGCAAGACAAAGCACGTAACTGAATCGTCACCGAGTCAAATCAGCGCGTACAGCGCGTCGTAATTGCAGCCTCCGCGATCAACTTCAGAAACATTTTCAGAGCTAATTGCGGAGGCCACGCTCCGCTGTGCTGAGTACGGTGAACGCCACCTAGGTGGCGTTGGTAGTGCTTCTTGATGCCAGCGTCCCTTCGAATGCTGGCATCGAGGCGTCGTAGTGCTGAGACCACCGAAGCGTTCACTGTCGGTGCGCGTTAGTGTCATAATGCAGTACTTCTCTTTTCTGCTCGTAGGCGGCGGCTCCGCCCCGAGCAAGAGCGCGGGTACACGGAGGAGTGTTAGATATATAAGGCGCGTCTGTGTAGCGCTCTGCAAATGCGTTTGTGGCGCAATGGGTTAAACGCTCGGCGATCTATCGTCGCGGACCGAGAGGTCGTGGGTTCGATTTCCAAATTTTCCATGTTTGTGGAACCTTTTCTTCTGGTTTCATTCTTTGTATTTATGTTCGTGTACATTGTAAGCTGACGTATTTCCGTGACGGAAATACGTCACTGAAGTCTTGGTGGACCCCGGCATAAAACACTTTCGTGTTAAAATAACGCGGCAAAGGAAGAAGTTTCGAGACACTGTTTACTTTGACAAGTGGAAAATAAATTAAATGAGCTCCATCGGTGGCGCAGCGGCTGTATCTCTAAGGGCCAGGTTGTAGTACCGGTTGGATTCCACGCCACAAGTTTTTTATGTACTTTTCATTTTGGCAATTTCTCTGGCATGGCGAATACCACTTCGCTAATATAGAGTTGATAATCGCAAACGACAGCAAGCGTCGCGCTGGCCTTCGACAGCCAGATCTATTACACCATCGGGTCATGCGTATAGCTACATTTATTGCACTGTTTCTGCACTAAGAATATTCCGCTGCTTTTACATGTGCTCTGTAGCAAACGTAACAACGGCGCAATAAACTTAAACGGTTGAGTAGTGACTCGGTCCGATACGTGAGGCTGTCCGGCACAAATGAGAATGCTCAGCTTGTTTCAGCTTGCCTTGGGAGATGTAAGTGAAGAAATGTTTTCTATATGTTAGGCAACCAGCCTCCGCAAAAAAAGAAACAAAAGACAAAAGAGTAACTTGGCATCCAATACAGAATACCCTCCGCAGGAATCAGAACTTTTGCTACACCGCTAACAAAACAGCGAGATTGGGGTCGTTTCTGTGCTTTTAATAAGAAAAACTCACTACAAACTGGTAATGTTTCAGGAGCATATGTTTTCTTGACTTCAGTGTTTGAAAAAAAAATCAATTCTGGGGCGCTTTCCGTGCGCTCTACTCTAACATTTTCACGATAACGTTCTGCATAAAATTGACAGGTTCATGTTTTGTTAGAAAAGCGAACCCTCAGCCACGTTGGCACGGATTACCATTGAAGTAAGCTACTGCTTGGTTATTCTCCATCAAGCTCCACAGAACCTCTTATGTCCAGCTTTCACTACTTTCTTTAGACGAACGTGCATAAAAGTAGAAGTGAGCATGTACGGATCACCAAAACTGCTGGAAATGTTTTCTTTTAACGTATGCAAAACCACGACGTCTCACACGGTGACATAACTCGCGTGAGGAACGTCAGGTGCGAGCTGCTTTTAGTGACAAAGCAACCGGTATATGCTGTATATGTATAGGGTGTCCCAACTATCGTGTACCAAGATTTAAAAGTATGCAAATGCCACGTAGCTGGACGGAACCAAGGTAATGTTGAAGTTGAATTTATTTTCATCAGTAGTACAAAAAATATAACAGGTGAAGTATAATTGCACAATCGGAGGTCCCGAAGTAAAAATTGTCGGGGGGACCTCCTAAACAGGAAACAAATGGGGGTTAATACAATTGTGGCAACAGTAGCAGGCTACATCATACAAAGGTTGTGTTTGTCAAAGAAAACAAAAACAAAACAAACAAAAAGGAAAAAAAAAAACAGGATAAAAAAGAAGAAACAGAGCTTTGAGTGCAAAAATGTGGTTGTAGTATGTAGAACATGCAACACAGAAAAGTCTTCATCGGGAAGAAAAAAAAACAGCGTTTTAATACGAAACTAGGTGGTGGTAGCATGGGGAACAAGCAATGCTGTAAAGTAATTGATAGGGACTGAAAAAACAATTAAATATACAAAATATAAAAAGAAAATTAGGAACAGTGCAATAAAAATATATTTAATAACGTTTACATCGCACAATAAAAATACTAGGAGTTCTGTAATGAGTTAATATAATATGCCTTAGTTTTACGCTTGAAGGCTTCAAATGCACATGATTTGATATCGGACGGAATCGAATTCCACAATGATATACCTGAAAACATGAGAGTAAATTTCCCATAGTTAGTTCGAATTTTAGGAAGGAGCAAATTGCGACGTGCGGAAAACCTTGTGTTATTAATATTGGTGAAGTCAGTACGGGTAAAACTTTCAATACCTAACTCCGTATTTATGAGGCGGAACATTATTAGCAACAGTTTGTGATTGAGTAGCATGCGCAAGGGGAGAAGGTTTAGGGAACGAAAAATGGGAGCAGAGTGAGATGTAAAAGGTTGAAATGTCATCAATCGTACCGCTTGCTTTTGTAAAGCTTCTAGTTGGTGGAGATGAGTGAAGTATGTATTACCCCATGACGACAGGCAATATGAAAGATGACTGTGAATATACGCGTAATACAAAGACAAGAGAATGCTTGGCTGAAAAAAAGAGCGTGATTTGATAATAACGTGAATGCCAAAAGAAATTCGTTGAACAAGAGATTGGGCATGGCGGTTGTACTTTAAGTGTTCATCTAAGATAATGCCGAGAAATTTGGTTGACCCAGATCTTGTAATTATGTGATTGTTAAGTGATACAACTAAGGAATCTATGAATAATGTTTGAGGGGAATGAAATACCATAAATGTTGTCTTCGATGGATTGATGTATAATGTGTTTTTCAGGCACCATGCATGCACATTAGCAAGATCATTGTTTAGTTTGTTTAGTAGTGTGACGGAATTTTTGTCAGATACGAAAATGGTTGTGTCATCAGCATAGAGAAGGCAGTGAGCATGCGTTAATATTTGAGGCAAATCATTAATGAACAATAAAAATAACAATGGCCCAAGTATTGATCTCTGAGGGACGCCTCTGTTAATAATTTTAGGTGAAGAGAAGGAACTATTCACTTGGACTATTTGTGGTCGGTCTGTTAGGTAGTCACGAATTAACTGCAAAGGCGGGCCAGAAATGCCATAAGATTCTAGTTTCTGTAGGAGGATGAGGTGGGTAATTGTATCGAACGCTTTAGTGAAATCAATAAAGAGAGCACCGACTAATAGGCCTTCGTCTATAGCTAATTTAACTTTGTCAGTAAACGTAATAAGTGCAAGTTCAGTTGACAAATGCTCTCTAAAACCAAATTGATAAGGAGATAATAGCTTAAATTTGGATAAGTAATTAGTTAAACGTTTGTGAATAAGTTTTTCAATTACCTTGCTAAAAAAAGACAAAATGCAAATAGGACGATAATTATTCAAACACTCATGATTACCTTTTTTTAAAAATTGGGATTACCTTACCCATTTTGAGGCTTTTGGGAAAGACACCATCCTTAAATAATTTATTTATAACGTCGGCAAGTACCGGTGAAATTTCTTTATGCACAAGCTTAATGTTAGACGGTCGGATGAGATCAAGGCCAGGACCAGTTGTTTTGAGTGATGTTATGATACTACAAACTTCTTGTGAAGTTGTAGGGTATAAGTAAAATGAATAGGGACTGCGTGGTAAACTAGGTAACGGTGGTTCATGCTGTAGATCATCTAGAGTGCTAAAATGGTTACTGAAAGCGTTTGCGATGTCCTTAGGGTCGGTTAAATTAACTGAGTTGTAGCTGACGCATGATATGCCATATCGGTGGTATTAGCATTTAAAAATTCTTTAATAACTTGCCAGTTTCGTCTGGTGTCGTTTCCATTTTGTCTAATCTTGTTTTCGTAGTAATTACGCTTAGCACAGTTTAGGGTGGCTGCAAGTACATTTGAATATGCTTTGAATCGTGAACGCAATGTGTTATTAAATGGCTGAGCTTTGAGCTTCTTGCGAAGGTTGTCTTTTTTTACTATGGACCGCATTAAACTGTTGCTAATCCAAGGCTTTCTTGGTGTACTGAACCAGCGCGTCACGGTGAAGTTAGTTATGCATAAGTTAGTACACTCTGATATCTTCGCAGAAAAAGATGCAAAAGATTTTTCTGCGCATTGCTCCTGAAACACGTCAGTCCAGTCAGTCGCACGGATGAGGTGAATGAGCTTATCTGAATCAAATAATGACCTGGTGTTTTTTCTAGATAGCTTAGATGTTACGGAGCCTGCGCAAAAAATATGGGATAATGATCTGTTATATCATAGTTCACTACACCGGCCGTGGTATTATCAGTAGGTAAGCTGGAAAGGATATGATCTATTAAAGTGCTAGAACCACCTTGTTCACACCGAGTTGGAGTATGAATTAGCGAAGAAATTCCACAGCTAAGAAAAGTGCTAACGTACTCGGAGCATGACTGACTGTTAGGGTCAATTATATTGATGTTAATGTCACCGCAAATTATAATATCCTTGTTCTCGTCAATTACCTTGTTCAATAACTGCTCGAATTCTCTGCAGAACTCATATAAGAAGACGAAGGTGAGCGATAGATGGACGCAATTATAATATTACGATTGGTCGGCAACAAGTTACTGCTTGATTGAAAGTTACTTTGATCTACTTCCAACCAAACAGATTCGCAGAGAGAGGTGCACAAAGCGAGGTCAAGACGGCGTTTATATGACAGTCTTGAATTTACTAATATGGCCGAACCGCCACTGCGATGTCCTTCGCGATGGCAGTATTCGGAAGTATAACCGGGAATACCATGCAGATTTCCGTCATGTGACGACAACCACGTCTCAGGCAAATGAAAGAGAAAGCGTGGTCCAGAATGGAAAGAAACGTGATCAGATCATCGTGGTGCCTACGAATGCTGCGGATGTTAAGATGTACTAAAGATAACGAGGGCTGCTTGTGTTTCAGCAAAAAATTAGTTTGATCAAGTGAAAAAACAGACTCATCCATGATGAATTGTGAAGAGCAGAGCGTGCTAAATTAAGAAAACGACAGGTGATTACGTGAAGATAGTTAGATCAGTCACATAGGAAATTCGGTGCACACGACTGTCTTCCGACTTTCTGGCCTTGATAGCGCAGTTGTCGGTCCACAGAAATTTCCAACCTTTAGATTTCTTAAGTTCAAGCGCCTGCGCAAAAAGACGCTTATTTTCCGGTGTTAGATGATCGTTGACAAAAATAGATGTCGGTGGCTCATGCGAGAGCCCAATAGCGGTCGTAGTGAGTCGGGCCTTTCGTGCTTTGGATGCAAGTCAGCCTTTTTTGTCCTTGAGCAGAATCGTGCTATGATGTTGGTTCCCTGTTTAGCGGGTACGCGGTGAACAATATCTATATCAGCAGCAGCCACAGGACAGCCGATCTTTTCGCCCAAGACCTGTACAATTGACAGGCAGTTTTCCTCGGTCTGTTTTTGGGATGCCCTTAATTTCCACATTGTTTTGCCGCGAGTACTGCTCTAGGTCACTAACTCTTTGTGTAAGGTTCTTGTTACTATCCACGAGGGACTTGTTCTCATCCCTCACGGATTTGTTTTCTTGCACAAGACTGTCATTCCTTGATTTAACAGATTCGTACAAGTCGTTAAAAGCCATCAGGCTTTGGCGCATCTCTGCGACTTCAGAACGGAGTACTTCGATTTCCTTTGCCAGCTCAGCGTTAGTCGGCATCGCGGTTTAACACACAGAGCACTAAACACAAGCAGTAAACACACAGCGAAAAGGCAGCAGTGGTGGTGGCAAAGAGGGTATTTGTGAAGGACTATGAAAAATTACTAACGCACTAACCTGCGTAAGAATTGAGACAATGGTTAGTACCGTACTTTAGGCCACAACCACTGCTGCCGAAATGAAGAACGCCCGCCCAGAGCCAGCCGCTTAAGAAGGCTTGTCTTCGCCGGTATCCACCGCACGCAGTCGTCACGATGCAATGGTAGCCAGCTGCACACGTGTCCGTCTTAATAGTGGGTGCTGTCGCTGTGCTGTTCCTTGAGCTCAGATGCTACGTAATCTGCGCAAGAATTCAGACAATGGTTAGGACCGTACTTTAGGCCACAACCACTGCTGCCTGTTTGCTATCGCTGGAAGATACCCAGATTATTTTTTGATTTCCGCCTAATTACATATTAGTCTGAATTATTTATGCAACTTCTGAAATATTATAATTAGATTAAAAGTGTCAATGAGAGAATTGTAGAGCAACATGACAAACTCCCGATACGGTTTTCTGTCGCTCAATACGTGCTACATAAGAGTGTTTTTCTGAGCGTGACAGAAAGCCCGTGAATACACGTGAAATGCCTCGAGCGGTCAGTCACGTACGTGGCAATTTTGCGTGTGACGCCAGCAGCAGCCGCTTCGCTGTCTCATGGCACCCTCTCTCCCCCCGCGCGAGAGCGCCGACCCGGTGCTTGTTACCACGGACCAGAGGGGCCCGTTACCTACGGCTTAAGTCTCGCAACGTGCACGATAGCAGACGGCGGCAGCGTAGACGGCGCTGGCGCGAGGACTGGTTCTATTTCATACGTAACGTCGGTGACTTGACGTAGCACCCTGTAAGAGCCATCGTAGAGGGACAATAGCTTTTCGGAGAGACCGATGTGGCGGGACGGAAAACACATCAGCACGAGCGCACCTGCCGAGTAACAAAAGTATCTGTGGCGACTATGATACCGGGATTTTTGGGAAGCCTGTGACACTGTGAGACGTTCACGAGTGATCTGGCGAGCTATGTCGGCGCGCGCGATGGCATCGCCAACGTACGTAGTGGTTGCACTTAGAGCACCAGAAATTACTCCATCACCGAGCAGGAGTGCTTGGCTTTAGTTTGGGCTGTCGCCAAGTTCCGGCCATATTAGTACGACCGCACGTTTTCGGTCGTTACTAACCACCATGCCCTCTGCTGGCTGTCTTCCGTACGAGACCCGACAAGACGGCTTGGTCACTGAGCTTTGCGGCTCCAGGAATTCTCATTTATTGTCATCTACAAATCTCGACGTCTGGACAAGGACGCTCAACGCCTCTCTCTCCACCCCGTGCATCCTCCTGATACTGTTACGCATGATCACGAGACTTGCGTGATGGCTTTCACTGACATGAGCGTCATACGCGCTGAACAACAACGCGACGAATCCTTGCAGCCCATCATCGCCGGAGTGCAATCTGGCAGCACCGACGGCACGTGCCACGTGTTCGCGCTGCACGACGGCATCCTCTACGGCCGCAATATCAACCCTGAGGGCCCTGAGTTTCTCCTTGTCCTTCCTCGTCATCTGCGATCCGTCGTTCTCGAACAACTTCACGATGCACCGACGGCGGGACACCTTGGAGTTTTGCCTACATATGACCACGTACGACGCTGGGTCTTCTGGCCGGGTCGCTACCCCTCTGTGTGTCGTTATGTCACAACTTGCGAATTGTGTCAGCGCCGGAACAAACCTCCCTTGCCACCTGTCGAGCGACTCTATCTAATTGAAGCTCCTTCTGAACCTTTCTATCCCGTAGGCTTTTACCTGCTTGGCGCTTTTCCAGACGGCAACTAGAGAGAATGAGTGGATGGCCGTCACTTCCAATTACGCGACACGCTACGCGATAACAAAGGCGTTGCCGACTAGTTGCGCAACTGACATCACAGATTTTCTCCTCCACGACGTAATCCTCCAACACAGTGCACCTCGAGAGTTACAGACCGCGGCTGCCCGTTTTAGGGGCGAAGCTCCTTAGGGTGTGGGTCGTTCCCTCCTCAGTAGTAGTAGTAGTAGTAGTAGTAGTATATAGCCACCTCTAGTTTATGAATTGCTCAAAAGATGGCGTTGTGTGTCCGTAGCCACCTGTAGTTTATGAAGTGTTCACTAGATGGCGTTCCGGTTCCACTTCCGGTTCCACTTTGCGCGCGTTCGGTGCGAACGCGGGCAAAACGCCGACGGCGTCGACAACAGTTCTGCGCGTTGCTGGTGCTACTGCATGTCCAAGTTTATACAGCTGATAAACTACCTTGAGTCGACCCCATCCATGGCTGCTTCGCATACTACTCAGGGTTCCCATACGGGAAGATGGTGTAATTTTCTCTCTCGTTCCTGACGCGCGCTCTCTTTATCTCTCGTCCGTAGCTGTGGTTTACCCGAATGATCCCCCGGTTTACCCGAATGATCCCATTCATCATCATTCACTTCGTGGATATGCTGTGATTTTTTTGTCTCCAGTTGCCGACGACCTCCTCCGCTCTTGTGCCACAGAGCATAAGCTGTCCACCGCCTACCACCCACAAACGAACGGTCTTACGGAACGTCTGAACCGAACACTCACAGAGATGATGTCGATGTACGTCTCCAATGATCCCCGCGACTGGGACGCCACGCTGGCCTACGTGACATTCGCGTATAACTCGTCCAGACATGACACCGCAGGATATTCACCCTTTTATCTTTGTATGGTCGCTACTCCGCATTTCCATTTGACACCATCCTACCTTCGTGCAACGTGTTGCAACTGAGTACGCTCGTGAAGTCATCGATCGCGCTCACATGACGCGTCAAGGCGCCCGATTTCGTGTATTGGCATCGCAGGATATAAAAAAGGAGCGGTACGATCGCCGCCATCGCGATGTTAAGTTCGCCCCAGGCGCTTGGGTGCTCCTCTGGTCACCATGTCGTCGTGTCAGTCTCTCCCAGAAGCTTTTCTCTCGCTACACACGGCCTTATGAAGTCCATCGTCAAGTTAACGACGTCAATTACGAGATCTCGCCGTTACAGTTTGATCTGTCCTCAAGTCCGACGGCTGCTGACATCGTGCATGTCTCGCGGCTGAAGCCATACTTCGCTCGCAGTTCTTCGCCTCACATGTGACGAGACGCGCTTCAGCACCCGGGCGTCCTGGTACGGAAGGATAAAAGAAGAAGAAAAAAGAATATCGAGGAGACGCTGGCTGCTGCGTGTTGTTGCTGGTCAGCCATCTTGACCACATTAGGTCTGTTTCTATATATATTGTAAAATACATTCTGTCCATACTCCCAAATCCCCGTAACAATATTAAACAAACAGCACAAGATAATATTGCAGGAACGGCAAAACCATGCAAGTATATAAAGCAGAACTTTGATCTCAAGAAAAAATAGCTCTCAATTCACTACTGTTACCCGAACTTATACCCGACTGATGCGTGTAAACCGTGCCGACCACAGAGCAATGCTGCTACACATGCTCTGGGAATGTGCCGGCAACAACACTAGCGAAACCGCCGCCGTTCGCGACGCGAACGGCGGTGGACGGCGACAACGCACTCGACGCGAACATCGACAACGTACTCATTTACAATAATATTGTAAATGTGTGCGTTGTCTGTCACATTTATTTCGTTGTAATTACCTCTTTATTGCGATTATTATTAGATCGATTATTATAAAGATGTGGCTGAAGCGTTTTGTGCAAGGAATGTTTCCGGAACATTCGTGGTATTAAACAGGTAGTGTCGAGCAAACCCGACCGCTAGCACCGAAACCGAAAACTATTGGTTTACGTGATGGGGCTCGAATGATACTGCACAAGATAGTCTTAAACACACAACGACGTGACAGCGGAAAATGGGCACAAGAAGAAGCACAATACAACTTCACACAGACAAGCAAAGAGGCCGAACGGAAAGAGTTTCCTATGGATGAACATAATATCGACTATAGCACCACACACCATGGGTCATTATTTTGCCTTAGCCGCTAAGGTTTCCGAAAAATTTACTTAGTTGAACAAAGTAACGCTGCAGACGTACCTGTGAAATAACGTGATGACTTCATATCGATACGCACATCACCACTTGTATTCAAAGTTCCATTGCGAATGCTTCTTAAGTCAGCATGTGGGCTTACAGGTGCTTTCCCTCTGACGGGTATGCAAAAGCTCCACAGATTTCCCTGCATATGATTATATGACGAATTTTTAACACATCGGCAAAATTTTTGCTAGCTGACAAGCATTTTCACAGTGGCCTTACTAATCCTCTCTCACGATCAGCACGTTCCGTCGCTTACATAAGCTCAATTATGTGCTTTCCTCGTATGTTCATGGTAATCAAAATTTATCTAAATTGATCTTTTATAGACCTTAAAATGTGTGCTGTAGTTTGAAAATACATCTAGGACCTAACTCACAAAGCGTTTCGTTCGCAAGTGCTGCTTGCCATTGGATGGCTGTCATCGCTAATTACATTCCAGTCACCCTTATTACCTGCACCTGCTTTTACGAGCAGTTCTCGCCTAAGTTCTTTTTTTGTGATACCAGGGCCAGTTTTACATTTATTTATTTATTATTATTAGTTACCTGCATCGCCCCATAGGGCATTAGAGCAGGGAGGTTAGAAACTTAACTAAATACATGAACAAATTATTTCAATGCGTGGAAAAAAACATTATTATCTGGGGTGTATACAATGCTCGATGGCAAACTGTTCCAATATCGAACAGTTCTAACAAAAAAGGAATAACGGAAGACGTCACCCCTACAAGAAAATTCCCTGACCTTCAAACAGTGGTCCAGTCGCTTAGATATGCAGTGTGGTGCCTGGATATATTGTTCGCGGTATATACCTGTTTTAGGATAATAAATATCGTGAAAATTTTTTATTCTGAGATCCCTTCTACGATCCTTGAGCTCTTGCGCTTTAAGTTTACGTTTGCTTTCTGTCATTTCGAGCTGCCGGCTATAGTTAGCAAGATCAAACCTAACTGCCCTATTGTAGATTTTTTCTAATTTATATATAAGCTCACATGTGTGTAGGTCCCAACAAACACACCCATATTCAAGTATTGAACGTACATGACTTAAATACAGATACGTTTTTAAGTTACTCGGTAAATGACTAAAATTACGCCACAAGAAATCCAATTCTGATGCGGCCTTATTTCCAATATAGTTAACATGCTTGTTCCATTGCAAATCAGAAGTAAAAAGACACCTAGATATTTCAATTCCTTGCTTATGTTTACAATAAAATCATAAATTCTATACTTATACGGATGATTAGCTCGTTTTCTTGTGAAGCTGACGTGAACAGTTTTATTTTTATTTGATGACATATCCCAACGCACACACCAGTCTGCTATAGCGTTTAAGTCAACTTGCAGGATTTGTGAATCGAAAATGGCATCTATGACTCCATAAACAACGTAATCACCGGCAAACATTCTGAATGAAGACTGTATACCAATTGAAATATCAATATTGTACAACAAAAACAATACTGGCCCCAACACTGAGCCTTGGGGAACTCCCGACGTAACTAATGCATATTGTGAAGATATACCGTTCAGAACAACAGCCTGTGTTTGCAATGACAAATATTCGGCAATTCACGCTATTATTTTATCATCCAAGTTATAAGCTTCTGGATTTTGTAGTGATGTCAGAGGTTACCAGAGCGTTTCTTGGCAGCGATACATTCGTGCCAGCATGCTGGAATGTTACTATATCAGTAGTTGTGGAGGAAGCAGAGAGTAGTTGTTGCAGGGGGTCTCATTTGCGGCGAAGCTCCGTGGAGTCAGTTTCGTTGTAAATGTGTAATGACAGATTATTGGACGTTAGCAACGTGATGGATGTGCTATGGCGTTGCCAGCAGGAGCATGTGAAGACTTTCTAGCAAATATTTCTGCAGTTCGGGTCGTCTGATGTTGAGTGGCGGGACAGCTAGCGACCTTTTCTGCATGTCTCGCGGCATGCAAGTGTGGCAGCCACGCTGAAAGGTCTCGTGGATAGGTAGAATGATATGGAGTGTGTGCGAAGATTGGTGGCCAAAGAAGTTAAAAGGACTGAATATGGCAGTGGCTTTTACCGTGTTTTAGTGGGCTGCTATGTGCCACAGTGATCCGACCATAAAGACGACGAAGACAGGCAAACACGCTCACGGTGGACGAGAAGTGGAATCGGTGGGTTGCAAGATCGAAGGCCTGCGGGTCTCGGTCCCCCTCCCGTCTGATTGAGCATGTCCTGTTAAAATATAAGTGGTGGACACCAGGCACCAACGTATGGGCACCAACGCCCACAAATTGGTGACTGCAGAATTCGCGTCATCGCTCTGAGTTCCTGCTCCACACTTGCCTCTGCCGCTTGGCTAGGTCTACCTCAACCAGGAGCTCAACCCGCTGTCTTCGCAGCCTACCTTCTCTCCAGTAAGCCATGGCCTAGCATTCCTCCAGTCAAGTATAAAGCCCCTGCAAAAAAAAAAAAACACTAAAGTAGCGCCATTCATCTCAATGTGTCGGCAGCTCTTCTCACTTGCGTTCTGTAGAATGTCAACCAAGTAAGTTGAGGTGCGAAGCCCGGCGAGTGTGGCGCTTGACCCGAAAGGTGGGCTAGTGCAATTATCCCGCTAGTGCACAGCAGGGCGCTGCGGTTCGCAGCGGTGTATTGGGAGAGGTTCGAGAGAAGGAAAAATGCGAAAAGGTAGTATTGTGTACGGCAATGGAATGTATGTAGAAACAAGGGGCGTGATTTGTGCCGTGCCTGAAAGTGTAAAATATGCGGTATTGAATCAGTCAATAAAAAGAAGTGCTCGCATTGTCTTTAAATGCATGACATAAAACCTCTGAAAAAGAAAGTTTTTTTTTGGCTCTTTAAACTGCGAAGTTTATGGCAATAGTGCGGTTACGAGTTGTTCACTATTGTAGCGTTAGCTATACTGGCCTAGCCAAGCCCGTTTCGCGCGGCACATCAAGAGCCGTGCTGCGCATGCGCAAGGATCAGTGATGTCACACGGCTTGCGCACCGGGGCCACTGGAGCCGGCACCTCTCGCGCACTCCCGCCGCCGCCGCGCGCGACTCACCGCCGCCGGTCTGCGCATTCCAGAGGAGTGACGTCGTAGCCGTGGTAGACGCACTGGCGCCGGCGCGCGCTCGCTGTGCAGTCGCCGTCTGACACTGCGCTGGAGCCGCTGCGCTTATGACAGGCGTTTGCCAGTGTGGTATAGCCATGGAGAAGGAGAGCGCAAATGCTGCTCAGCAGCGCAGAAGAGCGGAGAAGCTTAACTCATCGGATCCCGAAGTAGTTGATTGGCAATTAGCGGTTGAGCGTAGGAGGAATGAACAGAAGAAGGCTAAACGTGCTGCGGAGACACTGGAGCAAAGGGACGAACGTCTAGCAAAGCGGCGTCACCAGGAGGCTGAGCGACGTGCCCGTGTGTCATTGGAGCAGCAGTAAGCATGACAATCAAGCTAATCCTTGACAATCTGGACAACCAGGATAGCTAAGAATAATCAGCTGAACCTTTGCTAACGCTACGTATATCCTGGCATAGCCGAGCTAAGCCACTGCAACTTTTTTGAGGGGTACACCGTGTTATGGAAGTGCTTGATAGAAGATTCAAGTCAAGTAAACGCTGGTACTGGGAAAAACCATCTACGCAAGCAAGCAGGGCCGGACGCGAGTGCGTTTGCATGCAGACGCGCTCCGCGTTGACGCTGCTGAATCCAGCGCCACTGCACTGGAAATGGATATCCGGTTAAGCTTGGCGGCATTGGGAAATCGCACGGTTTCAAACGTGACGCACTAATGTTTTTAGAAGGTCGAGAAAGTGCCACCTTGAGTGTCCGCTCGGTTTTTTTGTGTTTGTTTGTTTGTTTACTTGGTCGGGGCATGACATCTTCCTCTAATTTGTTGACCGTGTCTGATTTGTTAGCACGGAAGCTCTGCGCGTTTCGGGATACCGACCTGCTTTGCTAGCGGCACCACGGGTGCCAGAGCCGCAGCTCCCGCGAAAACAAACGCGCGCTACGGGCCCGGACGTACCCGGTCGTGCTCGCGGAACTCGCGTTCATAGTTCTCTCGTCGGCACCCTAGAGGTGCAGCTGCCAGGAGAGGAGGCAGAGGCGAAGGGGCTTAGTTGGCACTACTTTAGTTTTTTTTTCAGGGGCTTTAGGCAAGTACCGTCATCAGCGCACAACTCAGCCAGTCCGATACCTCCGCTGTCAAGCTCCCCGAGTTCTGGTTGCCAGACTCGGAACTTTATTCATAACCATCAAACCCTTGTTCCATCATCACCACCTCAGTTTGCAGTTGACCCTGTTGGACCACATTGTTGGTGCGCTTCCGGCTAATATTGTTGCAGTTCGCGATTTTCTACCATTCCCGCCCGTCGACCGCCTCTGTGACCACTTTAATGCGAGGCTCATCAAGCGCACTACAGAAATGAAGCAGCATTGATTGCAGCAACTTCTTAAATTATAGAAGCTCGGCGACCGCAAGCCTATCAATTTTTTGCGTCGCATGCAAGCCTTGGCTGAGGACCTAGGCCCGAATTCACAAAAACTGATTACGCTAGAACTTTTCACGAGAAAGAATTTTAGCCCATCCGGATGCCAGATATATCATTAGTGAAGGCGACCAACCAGTTGCAAAGCGAGCTTACGAAAGAAAAGCTTTGTGAATCTGATCCTTGGCTCTGTCAACCGACAGCGCACTTCTACGGGAACTTTTCCATCATAATGAAGGTGCGAATGCATAGTGGTGAACTAAACTTGATTTTTTTTACCTTATCGGTAATAAGCGACGAAACGTGAAAGTTAACAATATCATGGGAGATGTCCCTCCATGGGTAGCTGATGTGCACATATACTTTTTGGCAGTCGTGATAGAAAACCTCTAATAAACTCAAGAATTTGCGTGATGTAAACCGGCAAATTGGTTGCCTGCAAAGATAACAGTGTTTTCTTTGTCAACGGTCCAATTACATGGTCAAAATACAATATACTTTGCTTTCTTAGTCTTCAAATCTGGCCTATTTATCCTCAGAAACATAGGTAAATTTTTAACCAAATAATAGCCGGTGACCGAAGACCGTCAAAAGCTGCCTCGAAGGAAATACAATGGTGTCGTTAGCATAACAAATAATATCATGGGCTAGTGGTATGTTTACCATGTCGTGGACTATCAAATATCAAATAGCAGGGGATCTGGATTGTGCTCTCGTGAACCTCTGCTTGTAATTCGACCCTTGTTATATTTGGCATTTCCGACGCTAGTGTATTGCACAGCGTATTCCAAGTAGCCTTTTACTATGTCTAAAGCTGTTTACCTAAACCTTGTAGCTGGATGTCTTGAGCGAAATATTATCATGTTTTACCTAATAAACAACTTTGTAAGCCTCTAAAAGGTTTTTGAAAGTTTGCATCCTATAAACTCTTGACGTAAATCAAATTTATACCTCAGTAAAGATTGAAGGAATCTTTATGGCGCCGAAATACATATCTACCGTAATTCTTTTACAAGTTGCAGCGCTGAGTGGCCAGTAAATCAGCAAGTGATATCGCTCATCAATTCATACACAAGGAACACAGCCTCTTAAAGTTCCTATTTTATCAGCGGCAAACTCTTGCTTTAAATATAGCTTACATTACAAGGTTTTCAGGTTGCTTCTACACCACAGACTAAAACGCCATGTGGCTACGCACGCGATAGCAGTCATGCGTGATTGACGTCATTTTCCTGCGGTTAGTACCTATGACGTCAATGTTCTCAATTTCACACTTCAAAATTTTTGGAAGTATCCAGGGCACTCACATTTGAAATTCTGTTGGTTGAATGCCAATAAAAAACGTGCGGTCAAGCGTTGCTTGTTATTTAAAGCTTCTATTTGACGTCTTCTGTGAAGAATTTGCGCACGTCCGGTGACCTACACGGAATGAGGCAAATGCTCCACACATCTGACTCATTGAATTAAATTTGTAAGTTCATCCTGAAGAACCCAGTTCATTATACTATGTTTTACACTATTCATCTTTGGCAACACGGAAGACCACTGAAGTCGCATTCGTGATGAACTTGTGAAGCTGATGGAAAGGCTACAGCGTTATTGACGAAGTCCATTCAGCGTTAATGGATTCCATGTGCTCCCTCTGTCTTAAAATGAATAAAGTTATCATGTTCGTGAGCCGCTACCGTAATATCTGAAGCCGATTCCTTCTATTGACAATAAGTAGCTGTGCTTGACAATACGCAACTCGCAGTAGCTGGGCTCTCCACACTCACAAAATTTAGTTATGGGACACGCAAGTAAGATAGTTATCGGGGTTTCCAACGTTTGTTATCCTAGATAAGGTAAAATTTCCTTCTAACTAGTGGAAACTTACAAGCTTCATTGTTTATTCGTGTAATATTTTATTACTTTTCTAAATTTTAGTCTGGAGCATCTAAACGCCGACCAAACACGATCACCTACATGTCCGGAAAAATAAGGCAAATCGCTAACTATACTAAAACTTAAAACTGCTCACACACCAGTGTATTTCAAGAATTACTGCCAAATCTCAGTACAGAATCACTAGTATTCTAATTTAGTCCCTCGATGTAAGACAAAGAAAGGCACCACGTCGCATCGTCGCGGGACGAATGAGCTAAATATATTTAAACCTGTCGAGAACATCTGCATACTGTATAACATCCTATAAGCAGGAAAATTGGTCTATAAATGCTTAGGTACCAATTCCCCAATCTGCAGCATTACCAATGCCAACACAAAATACACAGCAATGCTCTTAATGAAAAAAAAATAGTAGGAGCTTATCCTTGTGACCTAAAATGTACATTTTCTAGCAACCCAACAGGAACCTAAACTAGCATTTTTACATGTTTGTTCCTTTAATACATTCAAGTGTATTTTGACCTTATATTTTTATATGGTGCAGGTATATTGACAGTGTTGTAGGGGAACATGCTTGTTTTACAAACATCAAGTCACGCTTAGTGGAACGCATTATTTCACTTAAGCACGAATTATTTCGCATTGTTGATTTTACGTTTACTTACTGGTTGTATTCGCGGCCTGTATTTGCCGTAAAGTTGGCGAACACCCCTTTGAAGTGGAACAAACCACAACGTTTTCACTCGGGTTTCTTAAGTTTCCAGATGAAAGCCAAATAACCACGAGAAAGATAATGATAATAATGAACCCATATATAAAAAAGAGAAATAACAAAGACAATGGAAGTTACAGCGGACGAAATTCATTGAACATATTAGTATGACTAAAAATTTTGATTTTGTCCGCGGCAGTCAATGCACTATGGAAATCAACATTTTTGCCGCCAGTGATAAGTAAAGCGGTTCGCCTCATTACAAAAGCCTACTTCCGTCTTGTCAATCTTTCTGATGCTGACATCACAAAAATGACCTTCGTGAAACAGGAGCTTCTGCCCGTATTTTTTATTTTTTGTAGCTTTATAATTTGTTTAACGAATGGAATACGTTGCTACCCTGAAACTCGAAATCATTTATATTAGGCACAAATAACGATGTGACAGACACACCCGAATACGGACGGACGCTTCGCGAGGTTCGATCCTTTAAAAGAACTCAAATGAGTATAAGGCACCCCTCTGGCATGAATATAGCAGGCATGCATGTAGGTTTGTTCTTGTTGGTAAGTCAATTTGACTGCTTTTCTGTGTAGCCCAAATATTACCTTTGCGCAGACAAGAACAAGACACAAAGATAGCGGTGTGTGTATGTGTGTGTACGTCTTGTCCTTCTCTGCGTCCGTCTAATTGTTGCACTACACTTAGGAGCATTCAATAGAGCGGAAGGTAATACAAGGCCCTGATTCTTCAAAAGAAAAGTAGGAAATTACCTATCAAGAAAGGGTCGAGGCAAGAAAGCACAATCGCTCCAATACTATTTACTGCACGCTTAGAAGAAGTAGTAAAAGCTATTACACTGGAAAGGTTTTGGAGTGATGATCAACTGCGAATATTTCAAAACCTTTGGTTTGTAGATGACATTGTCTTGTTCAGCAACAGTGTAAATGAACTGCACGAAATGATTCAGGACCCTAATCGATAAAGTAGTAAGAATAGGGTTGAAGATTATTGCACTGAATACAAAGGTCATGTTGAATAGTCTGGCAAGGAAACAAGAATTCACGATCACCAGTCATCCCCTAGAGTCTGTGCAGGAGTACGTTTCCCTAGATCAACTACTAACAGGTACGCTGATCTTGTGCTGGAATCTTACGGAAAAATGGACATAGGTCGGAGTGCCTACGGCAGGTAAAACAATATCACGGCTGGGTGCTTACCACTGTCGTTAAAAAAGTGTACAATTATTGCATTTTACTGGCGCTAGCTTATCTAGCAGAAACTTGGAGATTAACAAAGAAGCTCGAGAACATGCTAAAGACCACGCAAAGAGCGATGTAACGAAAATGTTAAGCGTAACGTTAAGAGACAGCATGGGAGCAGTGTGGATCGGAGGGCGAACGGCATAGCCGATATTCTAGTTGAGATAAGGGATAAAAAAATGGACTTTGGCAGGCCACGTATAGCGTAGGGCGGATAACCGGTGGGCCATTACAATTACAGAATGGGTACCACGGGAAGAGAAGCGCAGTCGAGGATGGCAGGAAATTAGGTGGGGTGATAAAATGGGGAAATTTTAAGCCAGAAGTTGCAATCAGCTAGCTCAAAAAAGGGTATTTGGAGATCCCTGCGAGAGGCCTTGGTCCTGCAGTGGACATAAAAATAGGCTGAAGGTGATGCTGACGAGCACAGGGCCACTACTTGAGCGGGTGGATGAGGTTACCGGCGCGATGGCTGCTGCCCTCACTTGGCTGTCATGCTCAACCACATGCCGCCGGCACGCTCAGGCCAGTTTCGCGTTGTGGGCCTGTACGCCATTATCGGCGCGCGTCGTTTTCAGAACGCATCCTGTATTGTCCACAGTGAGGTCCCAAAGGTAATCACAGGCGTAGTACGATATTTCCTATCTGACAAACTGCTGAAAGCAGAGCGATTGCTCGACAACACCACTGCGCAAGTCGAGCATGGCAATGATATAATCCGCAAACCACAGGTAGCTGAGATATTCGCCGTCGCAAAAGTTCAGGGTGAGCCGAGATGGCTGGTGGCTTCATTAACGATGTCTTCCTGTTCGCCCAGTGTTATTGATCGCGTAATCTTGAATTCCAGAGACGCGATGACGCGAGAGGCAGCACGAAACGTTCGCGCCCTACTTCCGGCGCTCTTTATCGTGCCAGTGTTTTGGCAGCGACTTCTCGCGGTCACCTTAGAGATCCGTTGATGCTTGCAAGTGCATACGTGGCACCACGCTTGGTGTTTAATGAGTCAGTGATTGCTTACTGCAATTTCTACGGTCCGTTAAAATACGAACTTTAATTCTTTCTTTGTCAACCGACGTACTCTAAACTGCGTCGGACGTACGCACGAACAAATCGCACTTTGTTGTCTTAATGATACGTCGGATCCGTAAGGAGAAAGCTCTGCCGGGAAGCTACGCGCTACAATTAAATTATTGTGGATAGAATACGTACAGGGCTCATCATCATGCAGTCATACCTTTCAACCATCAAATGTGTAAGGCAGAATTCTGCGCGAACAAGCGGGAGAACATACGCACCGTAGCACACTTCAACTGAATTCAGTGCTAGGGCGGTGGGCGTGTCGCCATTTTTCCAAAATAAGCTTTTAGAAGTGGCTCTAGACGTTATATACGATATAGAAGAAAGGTTATAGCAAAATGCACGTAAAATGCATTCTCATAAAGCATTCGCTATTTTCTGTGCACGAAACAAAACAGCATTAAAGTAGAATGTTCTATATGTGGATACTGTTGAAAATCCTTTTAAACGCACGCAGAATAACGGCGTCTCATACGATGCCACAGCTACCGCAACCAATATTTCGGATTGTTATTAGTGGTCTCCCTAACGGCCCAAATTGAACAGTCTCCCGAACAAGCGCCAAGAATGAGCTGCTTTGAGCGATAAAGCAAGCGGCACGACAAGGGTCACTCGTGCCTGTTCGCGAACAAAACTGAAGGCGATTTGAAGCGCGGCCAGCGGAGCTAACGGAGCCAAGACTCGGAAAAGAGTTGCGCTACGATTGAAAGCGTTAGTGTAATGCGAGACGCCAGACTTAAAAAGCATGCAGCAAATATGAAGAAGCCACTAAGGCCGCTTTTGGCAGAGCCTGCTCTACGGGTGCTGTTCATTGTTCTAAAATATGTTCATTATATCAACGTAGTATCTTTTCCCTTATTTAACCTACTGCATATCAGTAGTATCTTATTTCACATAACTTTGTATTTACCAACCCAGAGGGCGCAGCCTTGTGAAAATAGCATTTTCACGGTAATCAAAGCAATACCAAAAAAGAACTAGCAATTCCACTTATGAAGTCTGGATTTACAGCGACACATATATAATGAAGACTATCATAAAGATAACTAATAAAATATACGATATAGATTTACCGTTCAAGCATATGACAGACACAACACAACATAATATTGCAAGAATTGTAAAACAATGACAAGTAACTATGTCCACTCGACTTTAATTTGAGCGAAAAAAATCAACTGTCAGTTCAGGTAAGCGACGACACGTTTATTGTGATGTGCAATTGCAGTAAATTGCACCTATAAATTTTCTTGTTATGTTACCCCATTGCAGTATGTTTAATTATGTGCAGGCTTTCTCGTCTATATCATTCAATTTCTTCCGGATGAATCATTTGTATGCGGATGCGCTATGCCTAAAAATCCAACAGAGCATCTTGTTTCATAATTTTTTGCATATTAGATAACATCAATATAAGTCAGCGGCAATTAATCTGAATAAGCACACAATAAACTCGATAATTAAGATTGACAGCCTATGCAGAGAAGAAGCCAGCTGTGACTGAAACAGCACCGAATACCTATGAGTAGTATGCTTGCTCCAAGCACCAAACGCAACGGACACAGGGTTTCTTTACGCACACAAACCAGAGTTTTGGATTTAACTAGCTTTCAGTATAACGCTATCTCGTCAAAAATGATCCTTGCTGACAGTCTCCTATAAACGAGACTGAGAGCGAACACTGACTCATACGAGGTTGTTATTTTGGGAATGAAGATTGGAATAGCGGAGCACACTGAGCCCTTGGAAAAGGTTTATATATCGACTCTATGAAAATCCGCACTTACTTTAGGCCAACAAAACTGATTACCACAATAAATTGAGACTGGAAGAGCAAGACAACTGTCCCATTATTTTAAAGTTCCTGGCCGAATGACGGGACGTGCCTGATTACGCTAAGCTGCAGAAGTTATGTCAGAGGTATTGCTCTACCGTCAGTGCCGCTTACCTTCAGTCAGCAATGGACAAACAATGAGCAACATTCCCACAGATAGCGGGACGAAGTTGTGGGAAAAGGAACGTCAGTGAGTGAGTTGGAAGGAAAGTCGAACACTATTGAAAATGAGTATACATTGCCTGTCATGCTAACAAAGCAAAAAAAAACTTTTACTCTTAGTAGCTGATAGAGAAATGTTGCTGAAGCGCTTTGTGCAAGTGATGTTTACTGGATGTTTCCAGTATCACGTACAAAGTGTCGAGCACACAACCACTCACAGCAAAATCGGAAACGGCTAACGGTGTATCTATTGTAGCTCGAATAAGCCTAAATGAGGCATTTCTAAATCCAGAACGAGGTGGCAGGGGGAAATAGACATAAGAATAAAACCAACGTAACTTTACACAGGGACGCGACTAGTCCGAGCAGGAATATTTCTCTATCAGTAAAAAAGGTATCGATGCCATTACCACGGGGTAAGGGTAATTCCTTCGCCTTACTCACTAATTTTTCCGCAAAACCAAATCATTTGAACAAAGTAAAGCTGCACATGTCACCGTGAAATACTTCATGACTGCATATATATATATATATATATACAAGTGAACACGTGTATTGAGAGTTTAATTTCCCTGCCACGGCGGCTGCAATTTTATGGGGACAAAATTCGAAATCATCGGTGTAGATAGATTTACGTTAAGGAAGCAAACAACCCGATATCCGAAAGAAACAATCGTAGGAAGGGGCGCTTCTTTTAACGCTTTTTCTTTCCATCCACCATCCGTATTTTTCGACTCTCTGAGATAAACAAAGTAACTACGCTTCCCTAAAGGAATCATACGAGAGCAATAGAAAGAAACTCATAAACGTCAGCACTGAAATTCTAACGTCACAGTTTCACAAGAACCATAATATTTCTGAAAACTAAAGGTCACTCATAAGCGACAGCTTGGAAATGAGCTTGACCTTATTAAAAGCACGTAAACCGCCCCTCCCCTCCTAGTTAGGAGAAAACATTACACGTTTCTATAAAAGCAGCAATTTTTCTTCTACAGGCACCGTAGTAAAACCATATAAACTGAACATGACACTGCTTTTAGCATTCCTGGTCATATTTTCAACGCAATTTGTAGTTCCCACGTCTGGGTCCGGAAAAACACGTCGTAAACCTGGCTCTACGGTTACAATTGAAGAATCTGCTTACGATCTTCTAGGCCGGCTGGACATCATAAATGGTAAGTCAGTGTTATTTACCTACGAGTACTGTCCTGTGAATTTTATGTCATGGAAATTTGAGCCAGACTTCTTTCATAATAGGGTGAAATATTACCATTGGTGGCAAATTCTGTAGGAGTAACTCGAATGCTGATAATAATAGACTATTTGCATTAATGAAAGCACATCTACCAACTAATGCACGGCAGTTATAAGATAGACCGAGCCAAGTACGTTACTTTGTCTACATCACGTCTATCACGAAATAAGCACCCATTTACACTAAACCAGTACAGTGTTCGTAATGACACGTTCAAGTTTTCACTTTTTCCTCGCGCGATCAAAGAATGGAATCTCCTCAACTCAGAGATAGTTTCCTCTCCGTCACTTTCATCGTTCATCAACCTACTAGAGACATCAAACACAGAAGACGCCATTTAACACACCCACACATATTCACTGTAATGCTTGTTCCTACGCGTGGAAATTATGCATTTCAAGCCCCAAACTGGTCACTACTGCGCTTTTATCTGTTAGCTGTATAACTTCTCTAATCTTACAAGGCTCATATGTTCGCTATTTTCATATAAATTCTAGTAATACTATAATTGTTACTCAGTGATATTGTTATACTAACCAAAAGTGTTGTATTTCACATCGTCATTGGTGTTTTTCTTTTCCCTTTTCTTTTTTTACTGTACCATGTAGTAGGACCTGTTTGTTTCTCTTGAAAACTGTCTAATACAATGCCCACCTGCTTTGGTCTCACTGAGATTGGCAGTATCGCAAATAAATAAAAATAATAATATATTTCCTGTCCTTTTTGCGCAATGTACACTTACGAATTTGTTACTTGGCCAAAATGAGATTACGTAATATAGCCAACCTTCTCAATGCGTCAACTACAAATTTTGAAGATCACAAAGAAGAACTTGTAGATGTGTTAGGCAACAATGACACCAATTCAACTAATAATCAATAACAACTAAGTGGATCTTCCCGATTTTTCGTGACACTGTTCAAATAGCCGTATCTTAAATATCGGCTCTCGTAATAATTGTACGCCTGCAATTTTTCAATTCCTTAAATGTTATTGTTTTTTCCTTTATCACTCAAGCTTTCGCGAACTTTTTACCACAAAAGCTTAAATTTATGATAATAAAACTAACATAGCGCAGGATGGACGTTGGACAAGTCGAGACAGGACAAGCGCTTGTCCTGTCTCTACTCGTCCCACGTCCATCATGCGCTATGCTTGTTGTATTACAATAAATAAGCAACATGCCCAAACATATTCCCTTCTTAGATTTATGGCTGAGTACTTTACAGAAGTTCGGTGTGACGATGACACAAAAACTATGTCATCGCCCCAGTCGATGATCCAGTCATAGCCCCATCCAGCTATTAACCTCCGCTTGAACGCTATAGCGATAACTGCCGCGTTTGCTTCACGAGAAGTGAATGAAATTGTACACCTTCTTATTGTACTCTGCGGAATAATTTCCACACCAGAAGTTTTTTAACGTGTATCTGAATTAAAGTACACGAGCGTTTCTCTATTTCCCCCAATCAAAATGTTTAGCACAGTTGGTGGTTAGCCCGCGGCCTCAAGCTGAGCCCCTTCACACCACAGCCACTAAGCTACCTTGGCGGATGGGGGATTCGTCCATTGTGCTGGAGCCTATGGCCACATGTCTAGTGTGTAGACAACAAAGCCCCAATCGGCTCATCTGTAGCCATAGTGCACATGGGACAGCAATATGAGGTTCGTTATATGAAAATTATGAATGCTGTCCTGTGCGTGAACTATTCGGAAAGGCAACAGCAATGGCAGCCACGGCCCGCAAAGTATGGGAGCATTGACCTTAAAACATTTAAACAATCGCCGTCCGTTGATTCCCGGGCAACACTGGTATTCTAGGGGAAAAGGCAGCGCACGAGGCAGCGGGATCATGTATTTTTAAGCGAAACCTATTTTACGAGCCTTCCTGGCACTTGCATTACGTGCCCGTTACTGAATGCTGCCGCTATCCTGCCAATAGGTCAAACACGGAAAAAGCCGTATAACAAATCGGATTATATCGTCTGTACCAACTAAATGTCGATAGGAATAAAATGATAAGGGAGATGTTTAGGCGAACCACGCTTACTGTAAATTCACGGGGTTGGTCATGCTGATTATGAGTAGTTGGCAAAAATAAATAGCTCGTTACGTTTTCTTAGACTAATTGACTTCACCCTTCAAAAGTTGGTCATGAAGTTGGTCATGTGTTGGATATCGAGATTTATCCGATTACCGCGTTTATGACAAGCTAGACTTCGTGCGACTTTTTTTGGCACAGTAAGGAATGACTGACAGACAGACTGGAAAACTTTATTGGACGAGCTATTGACAGAGAGGGTGGGGAGTGGTCGTTAAGGGCCGTTCCTTATAAACACTAGGTGGGCTCCTCATTACAGGAGCCCATTCGGTGAAGCCGCGGCTCGGGCAGGCATGACCAGGGCCTTCTCGCTCGCCAGGTCGGAGCAGCCGAGCAGGGCCGCCTCCCAGTCCAGGCCTCACAGGTGTCGGCGTCCTCTTTATCAATTTCGGGGGTATATACAGGTTGACAGCACATGAAGTCGGTGTCCTGGTGTAAGCGGTCATACTTACACGCAACAAGAAATGAATACTCTCGGACTATTAGCGGCCAAAGACAAAGGTGGGAAAATGGGTCATTCAGTTACAATAGCGTAATGAAGGCATAGAAGTTCGTAATGATAGAAAACAAGGCCACATTTAGCGACTCTCCCCACCAGAGGGCACTCGCACTCGGTGATAGCAAAAGTGCTCCTTGAATCGGAACAAACGGTGGCTGTCGTGGGCAGTGACGTGCTCGTGTTTGTGGTGACGTTGGGCGTGGACAAAACCTATGCCCTGGCAACTAGCATCCATGAGAACTTGGGACAGTGCGGTAGGGCCAAAATGACCTAATATCTGCGTTGGCTACAAGCGGATTATGGTGAAGAAAGCATCGGCTTGATTCGTGGTTCGAAATCAATACAGCGTCCTTATTGGGAAGCTAGGTGACTGGCAGGACGATATCCGCAATATTTTGAACAAGCCGGCAAAATTGCAAGCGTACGTATGCCCAAGAAGCGGCGGAAATGTACTGGTGAGCAGTGTATAGGAAACGTTTTGACGGCATCCAGCAACAACAGAGAGGCCTGAGAGATCAAAATTTAGCATAGAAAGCTTTTATTGGAAAAAGGCAGCCGGAAATGGCCCTAACAACACGGCAGCAGGACCCGATGAAATCCCAATACAGCTAATCAAAAACCTCGGTCCAAAAAGCAAGGCACTGCTGACTAATGCCATAGAGCAAGTGATTAGAACAAAGAATAGTCCCGTTGGATGGCGTGAAAGCAAGATGAATCTCGTCTACAAAGGCAAAGGCGATAAGGATAAGACGAGCTCGTACAGGCCAGTTACAGTAACGTTGGTGATATATAGAATGGCAATGCAAGCCAAAAAATTAGAACTGTCGAAGTGGGTGGAGGAAAACGGTGTATTGGGGGAACTACAGAATGGGTTCAGGCCAGGCAGACACTTAGAAGACAATATGTTTGTACTAACTCAGTGCATAGAGATTTCAGTAGCTCAGAAAAGACCTTTATGGATAGCATTTCTAGATATTAAAGGAGCTTATGACAACGTAGACAGGGAATTGTTGTGGGATATTCTTCAATACGAAGGCATAGATGACGATTTCGTGGAGCTGCTGAGCGAGATATATCGAGACAACCAAGTACAAGTGGCATGGGAAGGCCGACAAGGAAATGAAATGGTGGGAATTCACCAAGGATTTAAGCAAGGATGCCCTCTGTCACCATTGTTGTTCACGCTTTACGTCAAGGGCATAGAAAGACGACTGGAAAACAGCGAATTAGGTTTTGATTTATCCTACATGCGTAATGGACAAATGGTGCAACAGAAGGTCCCTGGAATGATGTACGCAGAAGACATTGTGCTACTAGCGGACAATAAAAAAGATTTACAGATACTTGCGAATATCTGTGGGAACGCAGCGACAAATCTAGGCCTTAAGTTTAGCACAGAGAAATCAGGGATTATGATCTTTAATGAACACGCGAGTAACTTCGTGGTGTCAATTCAACAGCAAGTAATACCCATAGTGAAGCAATATAAGTACCTCGGCGTACACATAAACGAAGGAAAGAATTACTCAAGCAACCACCAAGATAATCTGAAAATAAAGGGGAAGCGGAATGCAGCAATATAATGAAACACAGAGCACTGTGGGGCCACAATAAGTATGAGGTGGTGCGTGGAATCTGGAAAGGAGTATTGGTGCCAGCGCTAACATTCACAAATGCCATTATATGCTTAAAATCGGATATATTGGCGGGTTTGGAAGTTAACCAAAGATCAGTAGGCCGGTTGGCTTTGGGAGCACACGGTAATACGACAAATGAGGCAGTGCATGGTGACATGGGTTGGGCCTCTTTTGAAGTCAGAGAAGCACAAAGCAAAATTAGTTTTGAAGAAAGGCTCAGGAACATGGATGAAAATAAATGGGTGGCTGAAGTGCACAAGTATCTCTACATGAAAAGCGTGGACACAGAATGGAGGAAGAGGTCAAGGAAGTTGGCAACCAAGTACAGGATAATCGAAACTGTAAATAGGCAACCAGGGGTCATCAGGAAGAAAGTGAGAGAAATAGAGACCGTGAATTGCATGCAAAGAATGGAAACGAAAAGGACAATGAATATTTACAAGAATGAGAAGAAAGAAATTAGAAGGGAAAATCTGTACGATAACACAAAGGGCAGTGCCTTGCTATTTGAGGCTCGAGCCGGTTGCCTAAGGACGAAAACATATCGGAACAAATATTCGGAACTAGATGAGACATGTGTATGCTGCAGTAAAGATCCAGAGACTACTCAGCACATCCTAATGGAATGCGACGGGATCCACCCAGCGAGAACCGTAGGTAACGTGCAACTCCCAGAAGCGCTTGGGTTTAAAGTGGAAGGAAACATAAACACATCAGCCGTAGAGATCAGCAAGAGTCGATTAGAGTACTGTGGAAAAAAAGCAGGGAAAAGATGGATACGACCTGATCTCTTAAAATCATAGGCAGCGGTACAAGGTAAATTTTTGAAAAATAAAAATAATGAGAGGTATACAAAAATGCTAGATAAAGAACATGTATAGTATACCTGATTAAGTCAAGCAGGCTAGGTGACTATTTGTCGCCGCCCCGTTTCAAAGGGGATGCCAATAAACCATCATCATCGGTTCGTATTGAGAACGCTGGAGAGAGAGAATTTATTTGAAGAAATTAAGACAGAGAGGTTGGCCTGAGCTAACGTGCTTTAGCCTGCTACTCTGAGCAGGGTGAGGGGGAACGGGAACGTAAAGGCTAGATGTGAGGTGATGATGACATAGAGGAAGGATGCACAACGATGAAGGCAAGTTCAGTGTTCTAATGGTTATCAACAAGATCCCCAAAAGTCATTGAGAAGTGCCATACGTCTTCCAGAGCATGCCTTGAGTGACGAATCTAATTGAAACTTCACAAGAACATGCTACGAAGAAGCTTGTCCGTGGGTTTTTGCTGCGTGAGCAGCACAGGTGCCAAGAAATGCCTTTAAATTGTGTAAAAAGCAGCGATGAGCGGCTCCGGTACGGCGAGGGCATGTACGGCACTTTTAGCGGCCGGAGTCTGGACACCACAGAGAACCACGCACATTGATTCTCGCATGTGCTTCAGCATTTTTCAACCCTTTGCTTGCCATTATTTTCGGCTCCTTGCTTGCCTATAGGTTCGTCGGTTTTGCTACCCCTATCATCTAATCCTTGACGTATATAGAGGGGCAGCAAAGGGTCTACAGGGCAGCAAAGGCCACTCCGTGTCTGTGCCACCCAGGGGACACTAGCGGCCCTGAATTTGTAGTAGGCGCGGTTACCGCCCTCGGTGCCGGAACAGGCAGAGGTTGTCTTGGCCCCTGCGCCGGGTAATGCAGTTCTGAAGTTACTTGGTGGTGCTTGTTACGCAAGCGTTGTTTGTCTCAGCGAACAGACCGAGCAGCCTGTCTATGGCAAGAGAGAAATGGCAAGAGAGAAATCTTGCCATTTTTCGGAGAATACCAACTTTCTACTGCATCGTGGGGCAATCTTTCGACGTTTCTTTGTGAGAGCCGGGACAGTTGGGACATTCCAGTGAAGGTGTATCACAGTCGGTGATGTTATGAAGCTCACCGCAACGCGAGAAGGTCACTTGATTTCTGCACACAACGCTTATTTGGCCTATCTTGAGGCACTTCCGACACTGCAGAGGCCTCGCGACGAATGGTCGGACGCGGTGTATCACACACCCCACTTTAACAGACGCTGGCAAAGTCGACAAAGCAAATACTAGTTCCATGCACCGGGAGTTTACCCAAGGGTTGAGTCTCAAGAATGCGCACCGACAAATTCAGCAGATTCTTGAGGTTCGCATACTTTGTTTCAAGTTTGAGATCAGAAATTACAGCAGTTGTTGACTCCTACCCGTAATTAATAAACTAACGGAGGAGAATTGCGCTTATTGTCGGAATAGTCTAACTTCTCCATTATAGTTCAGGTTTTTGTATCGACCGTCAGGATGTTTCCTTTATTGCGATAGCAATTATATGGACACTCCAAAGCAGATTTCTGCCGTCGGCGTCGCCGTCGCCGTTGCCATCGCCGTGAGGTTCCGTATGACGTCAATGGAGATGAAATCGTCGCCGCGCGCCGCCGAACGCTGTATGTGCGAGTGAAAGGGCGCGAGGGACGCGCGCTTTCACGGGGAGTGAACCCACGGCGGAGACAAATGCGCGTTCTGCGCCGTGCTCCCTTACGGGCTGCAGAAGTAGGCGTCTCTTTCCTCCTTTATAATCACCATATATGTAGACAAACGCGCCTTCTTCAGACGCGCGAAAGGTCTTGGGGGGGGGGGGGGGGGGGGGGAGGCGACGTTTAGCTGCGGCACCAAGTGCTTATTTATATCAGAGGCTCCGGCAACAGTCACCAACGCCGCACGCATTTTGAGCGAACGCGGGCAAAACGCCGACGGTGTCGACAACAGTTCTGCGTGTTGCCGGTGATGCTGCATGTCCAAGTTTATACAGCTGATAGAGCTACGTTCATTACTCCGTATAGCTCTCTACGAATTTGCTATCGCAATTGATGCTTCGCCTTTCAGGTGAAACTGCGACAACTTTTTTTTTGTTTTGACAGTTAATCTGGAATTCATTGTTTTGCCCAGGTGTCATACATTCAAAATATTCTATTGATAACTGCCTGCTTTAGAGAGTTCCGGCCATTTGACGCCGTAAGCGGTATGCAAGAGATCATGAAAGATTGCTACTGACTGTGGCTAGATGGATACCGCTCACTCGAGGTCTGGCACATCTTCTTCATACGACGGCCCATGGCTACTGTGTACTCGATGTCAGAGTCCATGGTTTCATGGGTTTAGCTCTGCCAGGAATGGAGGTGGTGCAAGCTGCTAAAGGCACGCCGTCTAAAATGCACGACGACGACTGTATCCGTATGAAGACGAGACAATAACGACAATGGTATGACAACGGCATCAAGACAATTGCATGACAGAAAAAATTGCATAAGGACTACTGTATCACGAAGACTGTATGACAACGATGACATGACGACGATCGGGTGACGACGATGGCCTGGCCCGAGTCGGTTGACGAAGCTAGAATGGCGATTTTACAACAACTACGAGGGCATACCCACCACAAACCATACCTAGTATCCCAAAATATTTGACAACTTGGCCCACTGGATCGGAATAGAGGGCGTGGCGACCACGGGATGACGATGAACAGCTGACAAAGCAGAAACGACAACGACGGAACGATCTTGAGGAAATCACGACCACGAGCACATACCCAGCGGTCAAAGCTATAAACATGGCCTACTGGGTCAGCGTATAACGGGGGACGACGACGGCCACATGAGAGTAAGATGACAAAGCTGCAATGAAGGGCACAGAACGACAATGACAGCATCGCGACCATAAGCACATACCTAAGGGCCCTAGCTGGCAGCCAACTTGGTCAACTGGCTCTGCGTGAGAGGCTAAACAGATAGGATAAATCGGCTCAAAGCACCTGATCTTGGGAAAGACTGCTAATCGCACAAAATATTTTATAAATAAATGTCGGCACTTCTGCTTGAAACTGTCAGTTAAGAAGTTCGTCTTAGTTTTTAAACTACACTCGCACCGGCAGCACCGTACCCTCGAGGTAGCAAATTACGTGAACAAGTGCCAGAGTGTGATGCCATCCATTGGGACTGCATACCTACTCACATATCCCCAGCCAGTCTTATAACTCGGCGCCATCGGCGCCCCTGACGGTTCCTGGATTCCGAGGTTGCGCTACAACGAGATTCGACGTAGTAAACGCAGGCGTTGCTGACTCACGCGCCATCTCCTGTGTCATCAATGCAGAACCGAGGAGACGGCCACTGCGGAGCTCTGATCTACGTTGATAGTCCGCATCTCCACCAAATGTCACGGCACGAAGAGAAAGCTTAAGGCCAAATGAATATACAAATCTTGATTTTAAAAAGGGCCGTGGTAGGCACGAAAGGTTACACGCTAGCAGCTCCAGCAAGGTACAACTTGATGTTTTTTCATTCTTTTCTGCGCACGTGTGCTCTTTCCGTGTTTTCTAAATACGTGCTCAGTTTCTGTTTTTTTCTTTCTCTCATGGCCGGAACAGACGTATTGTATTGTTGACTTTGCCTTTGTCTCAATACACGGCTCATACTATCCTTAAAACGGTACTGTTTTCTTTTCTTTTGTTATTAGAATAAGCTGCTTTATATTTCCGTTAGTACTATATGTATACATCATTTTGACAGCTATCAAGAAGTTCTTCTGTGCCGGTGTGTTAAAATAAATGTTTATCGCGTGATTCCTTTGCAGGTACTACCTGCAGGTATCGAAATTACAGCATACCCGGTAACGTCTCACTAGACCTGGGATATCCGTGCCTAAGTCTAACATGCAAACCCGAAAATTCCCAGCTGATACTGACTGGGTAAGCCTGTACACACTGTTTCTAAATGAGCTAACTTAACGGGACAGTATTGCGGCGTAACATAGGCGGAGTCAAAGCTTGAGCGATATGCGTGTGGCGTGGTAGCATCCTGTACTGCAGCTTTATAAAGATAAATACGTATTTATTCATTGTCGTAGCAAACGCTTGTGCACCGAACGTTATAATTCACATAAGTTGCAGGTATTGACTGTATCAGCACATCATGAATTCTCTGAGCATTTCTTGCGGCGACTTGCTTAAGTGAATGCCAATTGCATGATAAATAATATAAGATCAACCAAGGGCAATTTTTTGAACAATATATATATACAGCATCGGGAACCTGATCCATAACAGTGGTAGCGGTATTAGCGCAAGGGTGTTTACTGAAGTACGAAAAAAAGAAATAATGCCTAACAGAAATACACACATAAAATGCCACATGCACAAACTGCACCAATTTGTGTGTTTGGCATTCTTTTTTTTGTGTGTGGGTCTCTTGCTTGGGGGTGGTGTAGGTAGAAATTTATGGTACACGATGTACGTAAATGCTGTCATTGTTAATAATATATCAGTAGGCCTACTACGCGTTTTCAACTTCTGGTGTTTCAATCCTTTAGCTTCAGAAAATCCTCGTCTTCCTTGGAATCCTCGTCTTCCAGAAAATGATTGCGAAATCTATTACTTTTTCAAAGCATTCTATTTTTCCTACCACATTCTACTACCAATTTTTATTTAGATAACTGCAAAAACGCGATGCACGTTAACTGTGCGGAAACAACACGTACCATGCGTATTCTAAATTTTCGGACTTAAATACGGTTAAAAACACACAGACCACGTCAGACTACTGCCAGCAGATGTCATATAGGGCCTTCCAAAATTCGTTTGAAGGTTTGATCAAGATGGTTTTGTATTATGGCGCGCTAGATTTCCTGCTCACTGCATGTTTTTTTAACCACGCACCACGTCAGGGATTGTGTACATTATTGTACTGTGTTATTGCTTCACACGTGGCATATTGTACAACTAAAAACAAGCAATATATCCATGCCTGCAAAAATGTATAAAACACCTGTTTCAAAAGCATAGAGCATCTACTCATTTCTGCTGAACCTTCAAGCAAATATTTCCGACTTCTTGTTGCGTCTGTGGCAACAGTGACACCCACGCGTGTGTTTTTGCACTCCGGTCGGAAACGTTTATTAAGCACATTCCACAATACGTAAGGCCATAGCGATGCTGCCACAAAGCTTTCAAATCTTTTCTTTTCTTGAACAGGAGCCTGTGTGTGGCACGAGGGCTCGTTTACCTCCGTAGGGGGTGTGCAGATATCCTCCGCACGAATTTTGGGAACGAGTTTCAGCACATCGCGAAACGAACTATCGCCCTCTTCCATTAGTTTTCTGAAACGACAGATTAACTCAGCCTAGAGCTAGCATCCACGGCTTTCCCAATGACCCGCGACGTCCACGAAGTAATTGCCGTCAATCCGAACCTTTCAGTGCTTCAAAAACAACAGTTACACAGCCTGATACAGGATTTTGTTGAATGTTTCTCTAGTTTTTTAAACGTGTGGCGCACGACGATTACAAAGCACAGAATTTTAACACAGGAGACAATCAGACCGGTATGGCAACAATTTGGGCCAATATTACTTGAAACTAATTCTAGCGAACGTTCGACAAACGTCCATATGTCCAGATGTAGGTTCATCGTGATATGCTTGTGAAATTTCTTGATGCATAGTTGCAGGGACTGCAAGCAAAAACTTTACACAGTTTGGCTTAAGGTTTCTCTTGTATAGAACATTTCCTCTGAGGCAGAATGATAACAGGCCTCTGGAAAAAATACTTGGTACTTGGATGCAGAATCCTTCGAGGCGTTTAATGAGTGGTGGTAATTCTACGTCAGCGCGTTGACTTTCCGCGATTTCAGTTGCTTTTACAATGCCTAGGTACTGATCGAAAGTCCTCTTCCTCTGATGTAGCTGCGTCTACTGGTGCACGTGATAAACAGTCGGCATCGGTGTACTTTCTTCCAGATTTCTATACCACCGTAATGTCATACTCTTGCAATCAGAGGCTCCATCTTGCTAGTTTTTCCAGATGGATCCTTGAGGTTCGCCAGCCAGAAAGGGAATGGTGGTCGCTGACTGCTTTGAATGGTGTGCCATATACGTATGAACGAAATTTACTTATGGCCCAGATCACGGCGAGACATTCTTTTTCGGTTGCTGAATAGTTGGTCTCTGCTTTCGATAAGGTCCGGCTAGCGTATGCTATAACCTTTTCTTCGCCATTTTGCCACTGGACCAGGATGGCACCGAGACCGACATTACTGGCGTCCGTGTGTATTTCTGTGTCCGATGTTTCGTCAAAATGAGCAAGGATTGGGGGCGTTTTGTCAACTCTTTAAACGCGCTCTGCTGCTCGCTTTGCCACACGAAGGGTACATCATCTTTTGTAAGTTTTGTTAGAGGCTCTGCTATTTTTGAAAAATTGTTGACGAATCGACTATAGTAGTGCATAGACCCAAAAAGCGTGATACTGACTTTTTGTCTACTGGCGTCGAGAACTTTGCGACGGCCGCTGTCTTTTCGGGATCTGGTCGAACACCTTGAGTGTTGAAGACATGTCTAAGGAATCGGAGTTCTTCAAATGCGAACTGACACTTCTCCAGTTTAATTGTTAGATTTGCCGAACCGATTGCCTCCAACACTAACCACAGTCGCACTGTGCTGCTCGAACGTTGCGGAAAAGATGATGACATCATCTAGGTATACAAGGCAAGACTGCCAATTTAAGCCGGAAAGTACATTGTCCATCATGCGCTGAAACGTTGTCGGCGCAGAACAGAGACCAAATGAAAGAGCTTTAATTTCATAGAGTCCATCCGGGGTGACAAATTCTGTCTTCTCGCGGTCTGGCTCATCCACTTCAATTTGATAATATCCGCTTTTCAGATCGAGAGAGGAGAAAAATTTTGCACACCGTAGCCGGTCTAACGTGTCACCGATGCGTGGGAAGGGGTATACATCCCGCTTAGTCACGCTGTTAAATTTAAGGCAATCTACAGAGAACCGCAGTGCGTTGTATTTTTTCTTAACAATCACTACGGGAGATGCCCACGGACTGTTGGAAGGCTGAATGACATCGTCTTCGAGCATTTCCCGTGCATTCTCTTTCTAATCTCTCTAATAATCTCTCCGTCCTTCGGCGAGACTCGATACGGGTGTTGCGATACCGGTCTGGTTGTCTCCTGTGTTATAATTCTATGCTTTGTAATGGTCGTGCGCCGTACTTTTGAAGAACTAGAGAAACATTCAACAAAATCCTGTATCAGGCTGTCTGTCGCGTTTGAAGCACTGAAAGGTTCGGATTGACGACAATTACTTCATGGACGCCGCGGGTCGTTGGCATAACCGCGGATGCTAGCTCTAGGCTGGCTAATTCTGTCGTTTCAGAAAACTCATGGAAGAAGGCGATAGTTGTTTCTTTCGCGATGTGCTGAAACTCGTTACCAAAATTCGAGAGGAGGATAATCTGCGCACCCCCTACGAAGGTGAACGAGTGAGTCGTCGTGCCACACACACGCTACTGCTCAAGAAAAGTTTCGTGTTGCTATCTGGTATACCTTCGCACTCGTAGAATGCGTCATTTTTGACGAGAACTATTACACTGCTGCGTGGCGGTACAGTTACATCGTAATCAACGACTCGCAGTGGAGCGACATATGGTTCTCCTGATTCTTCCCAGGTTATAGCTTGTTCGGTTGAGAATGATACGCTTGACTTCTGTAAGTTGATAATTGCGCCATTCGCCTTCAGAAAATCTATTCCAAGCATAACATCCCTCAATAATTTCAAAAGTACTACGAATTCACCAACGTACGTAAATCTCCGTATCCCAACTCTTGCTGCGCACCTGCCGAGGGGCATAATAAGGTGACCACCTGCTGTGCGTATCTGAGGTGCATTCCATTCCGTCAAAATTTCTTTAGCTTCTTCGCCGGTTCATGACTTATCACCGAATAATCCATCCCGTATCAATTAACGCATTCAGCTCGTACCCATCAATAAGCAAGGGAAAGTCTGAAGCTATTTTCTCATTGCTGCACTTCTTTGCCTGGAACCAATCGTCGATATCACCCTGGTACCCCAGTGGAGGGTCTTCGCATGTCTGATTGTTAACGGCTCCGCTTCCACAGGTCGCTCGCTTCAGTTTTCCAGCTTCGGGCTAGGCAAACGACGCCTAGCTGTGCTTGAAGAGGCACGCGGTCTTGGCGATGGTGACCGTGACCGAGACGCATAGGCTATGGTGACCGAGACAGAGAGAGAAAGCGAAGAGAGGAAAGGCAGGGAGGTCAACCAGACGAACGTCCGGTTTGCTACCGTACACAAGGGGTAAGGGAAAGGGGGAGTAAAAAGAGGAAAAAGCAATAAAAAGAGTGAGCATTGTGTGTGCAGCGAAGCACCATGACATCAAAGTCAAGTCCCATAGCTGGTGATGTGGCAAGTGGTTGTGATACTTCGGTCCGTTATAAATACCCTTCGTATACTCTTAAGCAAGCTGCATACTCCGTGAGCGCGAAGTGCAGTGCAAGAACTGGATGCTCTTAATCCAGTGCTTGCAAGTTTCGAGTAAGCCCCATGGCTCACCCGCAGCCTCCTATTCACGCAACGACCACTGGCGCTTGGTTCATGTCAGATGGTGACCGAGGTTGGTGATGGCGAGCTGTGCTGAAACTCTGACGCGTAAATAAGTAATCATCGCTGTCGGATGGTCTTTCGCCGTTTCGGGGACATGGTGCATTAATAGGAAATCCTCTAAGACCAGCTTGATGGTACGGGCAAAATCGGTACAGATGACCAGCCTCTCCGCAGTGAAAACACAGGGGCCTACGGTTGGCGTCACGCCACACGTCACTTTTGCTGGGCCTTGTCTGAGCCATACGGGGCGCATTGTGCGTTACCGGTTGTAGTTACTTGGCCTCGCGATGTGCACACTGAACAAAGGACACACTGTGAATGGTCGGTGCACATTGAACGATGGGTGCACTGTGAATGCTGGGTGCACTATGAACGGCGGGTCGCCTGAGCATCTCGGAGCACGTTGGCGTCGGTCGCGCCGGTGGTGGCTCACACTGTGGTTCCCGTGTGGATTGATAGACCGTTCCGGCGGAACTTCATGAGACTGCATCTTGCGTGTGGGCAGATTATTATGAGACTTCCCACAGTGTGTGCAGATTATTGTCAGTGCACGCAGAAAAGACATCTGCGGACGCGCAGCTTAGGTCGCGGTTGTATTGCCGGGCTCGCTGCTGAAGCGTCATTTCAATCGTTGTTACTTCCGACCGAAAGTCGGCAACGGTGCGTGGCGGATTGCGAGCGAGACCTGCGAAAATCTCTTTGTTCACTGAAAGCATGAGATGGCGCACCTTTCTGTCTTCACTCATGTTGGGGTCGGCGCGCTTGAAAAGGCGGGACATGTTCTCTATGTACATGGCCACGCTTTCGTTCGTGCGCTGATTCCGTGCCCGAAGAGCAGTTTCTGCCTTTTCCCTGAGATCGTTGCTACTATACGTAGCCAGCAGCTGCTGCCGAAACTCTTCCCAAGACGACAGAGAAGCCTCGTAGTTTTCTTACCGCGTTCGCGCAGGGTCTTCTAAAGCAAAATACACATGGCGCAGCTTGCATTCTTCACTCCATTCGTTAGACCTTGCGACACTCTCGAAATGGTCCAACCAGCCCTCGGCGTCTTCGAACGAGTCGCCGTGGAAGGCCTGTGGTGTGATAGGTTGACTCACGACGAGCTGTGCCGGTGTAACTTGGCTGGTCATGGTAGCGGTGTCAGTTGACTCCCTTGCCCTGAAGAGAAGAGGTCCGAATTCTGCCGAATCGCCTCGAAGACGACGGCTGGTCTGTTGGTGCACTGGCGTCAGTTCCACCTGTTCCAATCGCCGAGGATCAGAACTACGCTCTTTTCGGTGTGCGGGGCTCGGAGTCATACCCAGCACCTCCACCAGATATGTAGCGACTTCAGTCAACACATGTTTATCAAAATAAGCTATTTAATAAGAGGCGAATTTGTGCCCAGAACTAAAGAGGATCACTCTGCTGCCTGTGCAGCGAAAGTAGTCGAAAACTTTCTCTGTGGCGTGCCACTGTCCTCGCGCCAATCGCGGCCTCCCTCGATGGAGTCACACGCTGTCATTTTCCATTGGTGGGTGCGCACGAGCTTCTCGGTGGGAGCTCGTGCGCACCCAGGCTGGTAGAAAGGCGTACTCCGCTGTCGTGATGGACGCTGTTGGTGTTCAAAGCGATCTGCGTGGTACGTGAATGCAGGCTACGTGGCAATATCCAAGATATTTTCATCAAAACGAAGATTACTCACACTGTTTTGAATACGAATAAATTAGGTACCCTGTTACATAGAGATGTGGGTGCCGTTATTGTAATTTGTCTCAAGCCTTACAATAGCCAAAGTTGATTAAATTTGTATGTGAGGACCAAAAAGAACATATACATTCTGTTTCCTGTTGTGCGTCATCACCTCACCCCTTTTATATTAGGCAATATTTGATTTTAGGGACATTCACTCTAATGGTTGCTGGAGGTAACATTATTTGATTACTTCGGGGTTTTAGTTGTAATTGTCGTTCTTAAGTACTGTTTAACAGCTTTCAAAGGCACGTTTTTACCTTAAATAGCGTAAAAACTATTGTATCAACCACTTAATGTTTTCCTCGATGTATAGGTGTCCACCTCCGAAAGATTACAGCGCTACCAGCAATGACATGAAAGATTTTTGGCCTGGATGCTGCAGTAAAGAAGATCGAGCTCGAACTGTACCTACGTCGAGACCATCAAGACTGCGCTCTATATCTACGTAAATAAAACGTGCTTATTAGTGCAAATATGACTTCCGTGGATCTTCCTGCAAATTGTGGCGTATGCACATTGCCACGAATAAAATTATTTGTTCATGAAACATATATTCTATCACTTCAGTCTTGTACACTTGATATAGACTTGTAAAAATTTTATATCGAGCTATAAAAATTTGGAAGGCCCCCTTGCTAAGTCAAATAAATTAAGGTTATACGCTAATGTTTGTAGCGAAACTTACTGGGAGCGGTATATCACAAGATGAAGACAGATAAATATAAAACTAAAAGCAAATGAATGCTGTGGGACAATGGTGTGAAGAGGAAGCTACTGACCAAACAGCAGAGGCTAACTTTCATTGCTTCAAGCCGCACAAGTGACACTTGTACCTACCTTCCGATTTTCGGAGCAAGGGGCTCACGTAATGTTTCCTTAACGACACCGCCCTCCTTTTTCACACATATAGCCGTTAGTGGCTCACTTTCATATGCGTTTTGATGCATGCTGTTGTCAGTGGTGACGCTTGTCTTTGACACCACGACAGGTTTCCGTTACAGGAACCCAATTTCTCTGCAGGTGTTATTGGCCATAATTTTCAGCTCTTGAAGGGGGCAGCCTTCTTGATCTGCGGACTGTCGGACAGGCGAATGAGCGAGAGGGATACCGCTGAGCACGTACTTGGCATGCAGCCCCACTGTAAAACTCTTGGCATGCATGTACTTATAAGGCGGTCCCAAAGCATGCGCACATAAACCAACAACATGCTGAGCAATAACGCTCTCATTCGTTCACCTGTTCCCACGCTCCGCAGAAGATGGCTGTCCCCTACAACAGCAGCAAAACTCTCGATTTACTATAGCAGGAAAGAGTACAGTTGCATTTCCTCGTGACGACAGTAATTGGGGACCTAATGACTGCTAGCCGAAGATAATTGTTCTTCCTATCAGCAACTCAGGCGACGTCGCAGCAAATAATAATAGTTCGTCTTACTTTAATGTTCTGCACAGACAATCGATTATGATTATCAGTCTAAACTAGCACCAGAATCCTTCTAGAAAGTATTCCGCATTATTAAATGAGTATATTTGTCTGGTTTGACTATTTAGGTACAGCTCCTTCTTTATTAGCGTAAGTTCGTAGAGAACAAGCACATTAGGTAGCACATCTGTAGCCGTAGGGTAGGGGACTATACATGTCCGCCAAGTCGTCATTCGCGTGTTTTCTCTACCCCCTTGAGTGCAGAATGGGAAGGTGACTGTCAAGCTCCTCTTCCGCTGCCACTACAAGGGGATAGGGCAGGTAAGAAAAGGAGGGTTGTCCTTCCCGCATGTAAACCTTAAGATACCCCAAAGCTCACCAAACTCGCCAGGAGAAGGTCCCAGCGAATGTGCAAACTGTTACCAACGTTTTGCTGGAAAAGCTGCACGGAAAAACGAGAAAGACAGATTCTAAGTCTGGCCTGGGATTCCTTGTGCTCCATGACTCGTTCGCGATATGTTTGGAGGAGAAAAGCAACCATAACAACTGGGAGGCCCGAACGCCCCTTGTTTATTTGTTCTTATTTTCTTTGGCATTGCTACTGACACGAACACGGAACACTAATTCACACAAGTGGATTTCAGTGGAGAACACAATTTCAAAAGAAAAATGCGCCAGTTTTTGTTTTTGTTGTTGTTAACTCTTCAAAAAACTTACAAATATATCAAACAACTGTTCAGCATCTGAGAGAACTCCCAGCAACAGTACGAATTTGAGCTTATTGCTCAAATAATATGTTCATTTCAGAGCAAACCCTTTCTTGTATTGTCAGATCGCTCGTATTATTTCTTATTCCGTGCACATCATCAAAATTTGTCTTTGAAATTCAGGTACTCTGCGTTGTCTATTCTCTCAGGTGATTTATTCAAACCCATTTTTAAATATTTGTTCGTCAATTACTTTATTTTTACAGAAACCTCCGCGATATTTCATTTACGGAAAACACTCGAACAACAATGCGCACATGAGGAATAAGCACACTACCATAATTATCCCTTTTTCCTCAACCTGTCGGCGTCATGTGTCGTTCGCCACTTTCCTGGCCATATTTTGTTTAAGCGCGAAAACAACACATACGAAGTTACTAACGGTCTGCTACAACAGAGCCTGTCAAGAGACAACATTTTCAGGGCAGGATATGTGCAGGCAGGGTCAAAAGTACACAAGCTACGGGTTCCGCGACAATGTTGAATGCTAGCGCAGCTTTACAACACAGCCATAAAAAGAGTACCAGCAATATGTTGGTCTCGTACACTATGCCACACATCACACTTGAAATCCAGGACACATGCCGATATTTAGTGAATATATTGTTTCCCACAAACCTTTTTCCGGCCTAAACGTCGGCACTTCCCTGCGCGTATTAAAGCTTGTAAATTGCCTTCCAATCTTAACAGCGGAGCTTCTAATTCCGAGCGTAATGTGGGTGCCGTAGACAGAAAAAAACTCCGCGGAGCGATCACGTCACCTCGCGTTGCCTAGTAACTGCCGCTGCAGGTGCGCGCTCGCTTCACCCGACACAGACACGGCTCCGCTGAGCTCTCGCCATCTGCGCGCTAATGCGCATGCGCCGTGACATCAACCCAGCGCGTGTGCGCTCGCCGCCCGTCAACTACGCATAGCTTTCGCCCCAATTTCCCTACGACTTCGCCACCAGCTGCGCCGCCGTGACCAATCAGACGTGACGTCACGGCCAATTGTGCATGAGCTCCTTCGCTCTGTATATGAAAGCGGGTGCGTGGCTGCGACGCACCAGACGTAAACATAGGGAGACCAAGGAAGGTTCGCACTGCCACGAAAGAAGCCGCTTACCAAGAATCGCGGCTCGCTGCTAAGCGAGACTGCCAGCGTCGACGACGGTTGGACCCAGCATGGTTAGCCGAAGATGCCGCTGCAAAGCAACGACTGCAAGCCGGATACCCTGAGTACGTCCAGCGAGAGATTGCTGGGGAACGGGAGAGAAAGAGTCGGCTCCGAGAAGATCCCGACGTGAGAGAAGCTGAGAATCAACGATACCGTGCCCGTAAGTCCGTGGTAGGCCCGCCAACGGCCGCTTCCATCTTCATTACTTCGTATAACTTAGCATCACTTCGTATAGCCAGAACCAGCTAGGAACTGATCAGCTCCGCTGTGTCTTCAGCCTTGCGCCACTAGTGGAAGCTACCCCAAAATGTTTTAATCAATACCCCCAATGAATATTTGTGGTGTTGGACACGGTGGCTGTGAAATAGAGGAACGTGCGTGAAAAGTAAAGAACATTAGAATAGCAGTGAGAACGAGTAGTTCCAATATTGTAGTAAGTTTCGCACTCCAAAGCTTCTCGCCAGGATCAGGTGCAGCCTGCGCTTAAAAAAGCATCGCTCAAAAAAGCAATAAACTATTGGTGTGTCATCAAAACATCTTTGATAGCAACAGGTTGTGTAGACAGGCAAATATTCAACGTTTCCTATTTGCCGCTTACGCCTAAAAAGGTTAAGGCACTAGAAATGTGTCTTCATTGTTCTGGCAAAGTGTAACGGCAGCTGTATTGCGCGGTGCGTACATGTAGTTCTGCCACGCTGTAGAAACGTATGACACTTATAACAATTTACGTAGTATATGGCATAATACCTACATACTTGTAATTTAATTCCTTTGGACGCCCAACTGGCTTCAGCCGCCTAGTAACATTCTCGTACACGGCGCGTGCGATCTAAGAGAAGTATTACGACAACCGGCTTTAATATTTCACTGGCTAGAGGGTTTGTATAATGAATACATCGTTTGACAGTCTCCCGACTGGCGGGAAGAGGCATGATGAGTAAAAAAAATAAAAAATGCCGACCAGCAGCTCACAAACATTTCGAGAAATAAGAAAAGGACATTTCGGCTGAAATGCCCTCTGCTTTCTTCACGAACCGGTTTTTTACTTCCTGGTCAACGTTTTGCTTTATTAATCAGGGATAACTAGAAACAAGAATGGCGTGAGCTACCAGTTTTCTTGTTCAGCAAAAAAAAAAACAATTAATTTACGAGTCTAATATGCATCGCCATGTTTGGCATCATGCTTGTCAATACGCAAACCACAAACCGCTCGCTTGCACCTGTACTTCTCGCAGCCTGTCTCTACGTTATTATTCTGGGCCCTTTGTCTCTGTTCTCACATCATCTCACCACTGCGCATCTTTTATTGCAGAAATGTTGAAAGCGAATCTTTCCTTGCGCCTACCTTCGACTCTTCCACTGCTGCTGCTGCTAATGTCGCTATCTTGCACGCCGCGTCGTGAGGTGGTTCAGAGTGAATATATATATATATATATATATATATATATATATATATATATATATTTGTATATATATATATGACAGGAACGTGGCAGAGTGGAAACGCGATCTGAGAAACTAGTTTTGACCTTTATATTTTGTCGCCACAATACCTCTAGACTGGTGTAATTATCCGTGGCGCCCTGAAAAAGCGTTGCTGAAACTGCAGCGCATACCTTTCAACGAAAGCGCTACAATCCACATGGGAGTTGGATAGAATGGCAGAGAGGAGGCAGATAATGAGTGGAACTAACGTAATCACGAAACGTGTGAATAAGCGACTTGGCACTCTTCACTCGCAGCTCGCATACCTGGAGGCAGCCGGGAGACGGGAAAGGCGACGTAAGGACGCTACTACTAGGCATTGTAGCAGTTGAGAACAAACGGGATAACATTGAACTTAAAGAACACTACCATACCTTTCCGCTATTACTGACAAATAAACATGTGCTAATTTGTCTAGCGGACAACTGACGTAACGCGCGCACGCGCAAATCCGCATTAAATCACCCCAGCATGTAGTCGACAATACCGAAGCGGTCTCCCATCAAATAAACACTCCGGTAGAGTTGCGTTTATGGCGTAGCTCTAGGTCGCGGGTTCGTTTCTGACCGCTGCAGCGGCATTTTGAAAGGCGCGTAGTTAAAAAACAACAAACAAAAGAAAAAAAGAAAAATGACACGTGTATTCAGCTTTAAGACCCATGTTAAAGAATCACAGGTGGTGAAAATTAAAAAGAAGTTTCCCACGGCCACGTGGCTCATAATGAGTGTGTGGGTTTTGCACGCGAAACCCCATAATTTATTTATTATTTAACGCTTCTGCCTCCATTTACTGTCTTGTTTCAGGAAATGACAGTGCTAACCTTCTTGCAGGTTAGGATCAGTGGCACACAACTGCTTGAGCAAACAAAAGTGGCGCATCGACAAACAAAAGTGGTGCACGCCAGTTATGTTTAACATCAAGTCACCTCTTTTGAATTGCATTAAACGCTGAGGAACTGAAAGATTCCGCGTTAACATAACCGCCAAATATTGTCTATCAACGCAAACAGCGCAGAATGCTTGGCTTACATCGATTCCCACATTAGGTTGAGTCTGCATAATTTTGTTTTCTTCATATGTTGGAATTTTTCTGCAATATAGTGTGGGCTTAGTCGTTTTTTTACACATTGTAGGAACACTCCTGGTGTATGAATAAGAAAGCGATGAAAATTAATAGAGCACCTTCCACACCGCATACTAATACTAGCTCTTACGAATGCGTCACCAGAACAAGACTAACGAGTTGGTTTGCGATCATAAATTATGCAGGGCTTTCAGGTCAAGTTTTTTTCTAATAAGCTGCCGTCATAGCTACGTAATAAGGCAACGTTGAAGGTTGATCCTTACTCATCAGACGTAGAACTGCCCTTTTCAGAGCACGGAAAATTAGAATAAGTAAAATTTGCTGACGATTTCACACAGAGTGAGAAATGTATGTGAGGAATCTGATGATTGTATGGAGAAGTAGCCACTCTACCTTTCGGTTGAAGGACATGTGCTAGGCTGCGATGAAACTTAGATTTTACTGGGATCCCCTGTTGCGAAAACTTTTGAGGGAGAGGGTACAGTCGTCATTAATATGAAAGAGAACGCCAATTTTTTTTTCAGGCGCCCTTCAAGGGCTAAACACACATGCCCTCCTTAAAGTGATCAATGATACTAAAAGTTAGACAGGACAACTTGTTACGTATCGATTTTCTAGATTTGAAGCCATGGAGCACGAGTTATTGTCGTATAAAAAAATCGCTGTACCCTTTCATGCAGATGATGAATGTGGTGTTTTTTTTTCTCGATTGCAGCCCCTCAAAATTAATGACATGACACAAGAACGGTTTCAATGACGCTTCTGCTTTTTCTATTCTTTTTGGCAATGAAATGAAACTCTTTGGCTCATTATTGTAATTTTTTGACCTGAGCGCTGTAGGCAAGCGGATCTGGTCTAAATGCCGTCCGATTGAACAGCTAAAGTTGCGCACACATTTCGTTCCTTTTACTCTTTTCTTGTGAAATTTTAATGTTCATCTTGCATTATTATGCATCTCTTAGCTTTCAACCAATGCGCCCAGCAACCAATTCGGATCACACTGATGAGGGGCAAGTTATCGAACCACAAACGCTTGCGTTCGATGTCTCGAGTTTGCTCGGCAGCGTGGTCAGCAGCATCCGCCCGCCATTGCCGCATGCGATTATTCAAAATGAAATTGCTCCAAAGTTAAATCTGTCCGTCGCGTAAGACAATGAATGGCCCATATCCCCTTAAGAAATGACTCATACCCCCGTATACGTGGCCTCCACATTACGACGACAGAAGAGAAGTGAAATTCTTCGCTGAAATGGTGACCGGCAACGCAGCCAGCTGTGGAAGAAGACGATGAAGCTCGAGTCATTGCTGATGGTGCTAGTTTTTGCGAACCGACGCAAAAGTTCAGTCTAGACATAAACAAACTTCGCTTGTAAAAGGACGTAGACAGGCGTGCTGAATTCAACAAAGAGAAAGCGTGTCAGCCAATGTCGTCGCGAAAGAAGACAAGGTACTTCGTGCATGTTATCTGTATTTATATGTGCTGAAATTGAGCCAATAAAGACTGAACAATGTTGTACATTTGCATAGTTTTCTCGCTTTCACTGCGAGACTTCAATAATTTTTTTCTGGACCGTGTAATTCTTTTATTCATGACGAACTTTTTTTAAGACGAAGCTTTATAGGCTCACAAGTGTCGGCGGCGGTGGTGGACGCTGAAACGTGGGTGGATCCTGGTGATTGATAGTCCAGAAAGGGACCAAACTCTATGACAGATGCCCCTGTCATGTTGGCCGATACTGGTGATAGTGCAGAAAGGGTCCAAGCTCGTTGGCACATACCCTTGTGGGTTCGGGGAGCTGTAACGCGCCCCTGAGCAGCCCTTGATACACGTGGGACCGAAAGACACAAAATCACCAGCCCTTCCCCTGTCGAGAAAATGGGGGTAAGCGAATCTTGCCGTCCGATTCTAGCGTGAGGGCTTCCGAAGCCCAGGCGAAACGTCAGAGAAGAGCCGTGGACCCCGAGTTGCAAGAGCGCGATGTTCAGGCCAAACGTCCGCGAAGAGCCGCCGACTAAGTTTAGGGCACACGAAGCGGAATGCCTGCGACAGTGTCGTCTTGAGACAAGCTTGGTTACGCCGGTTTTGTTGAGAGGGGAAGGGCTCTGAATTTTTTTCATTCACTTTTTTACGCGCATGTACACTAAACCACGAAATACTCCGGAACATGAAATCTGAGAAAAATCTGAATATCTCCGCAGCCTTCCAACGCAGCCTGATATTTGCGTTTCGGGCCTCGACTATAATATGTTACCAACATTGTCGTATACAGTTTCAGTGGCTACTGCTGCAGGCTGCTCGGAATTTGAACGTTTTCTGAGATACCATGGTCCGTAAATTTTTGTGTTGGCGTGTACGTCGATGTTGTCTGGCACGTCTACTTGGTTGACACAACTGTTTTTTTTTGTTTTTGTTTTTTTGACGAAGAGACCAGGTCAGGAAATGCCGTAGACCATGCAGTCGATGGTGCAATGCAGGTAATTTTTTTACTTTGTCGGCCCTAATTATGCCTGCACCGTTAAGTGTACCTGCTAGCACCAAACTCGCGCATCTCGCCTAGCTTGAAACCTACATTTTGATACTTTTTGCGACTATGGTTACAACCCTCTGAAGGCGTGATTGGGCCGCTTATTTTACCCAGAAGTTCAGATATGTACCCACATACCACGCAGGGCTAACCAATGTGAAGTCGCGAAATAATGCCTTGCTTTACAAATGGCGCCACACAGCAGTTTCAGTTCAACGAGCGATAACTACTCGATGGAGGGTACATATCTGGCGCAGTGACCACGGCCTGTGCGACGCACACCATCCACATTCCTCGCGGTTTGCTTTCCTTTACAGCAAAGCTGTTACACTCAAGTTGCTGGGGATATTTCGTTTCTGCGTGAGCGGCGCTTGCACAAAAATGTAGACCGATCCTGGATTGCGTTCAAAAAACGGTAGGCAACCCTAATCTTTGACGTACACCCGGGCAAAGTAAAGTTCACTCTGAGTGCACTTTACTTTTAGTGAAAAGTGCACTCAGAGTCTAAATGCATGCAAGTGTCATTCGCAGGCTACTACACGGGAACGCTTAGTGACACTCGCTGCAGAATGCACTCGCCGGCAAATGTGTGTTAGGCGAACTGACTTCGCGGCAGCGAAGTGTGTAGCCTCGTTAGCAATGAGTAAAAAATAAGTAAAGCATTCTTTAAATAAACGTCAGGAGTAATTTTTAATAACATCGTTTTAAATTGCTAACGCTACAAGGTAATAAAATGCGCGACACCGCAAAGAAACAACAACAGCAAAAAAAAAAAACCCGTGTACTTAGATTTAGGTGCACGTTAAAGAACCCCAGGTGGTCCAAATTTCCGGAGTCCCCCACTATGGCGTGCCTCATAATCAGAACTGGTTTTGGCACGTAAAACCCCATAATTTAATTTAAAAAAACTATTCTCGCTCTTGGGCTGTTCACGACCACGCCGGGTATGGCTGCGCAGTTGTTTGGCGGATCGAGTTGTTTTGACTGTTGCTGGTCGAGTTGCCGTCGTTGCCGGTGCTTGTAAAGGTGGACTGTAAATGTTGTTTCTAACAATGATAAACTGCTTTCGTGCACACATATTTATATAAACAAATATAGGATTTCCCGTCTGACTCCCGGTCGTACTGGCCATCAATATGAAAGAACACTTTTCTTTCTCGTGTAGCCGCGCGCCACCAAAGTGACACTCGGCGCGCTGAAGTGCACTCGCTCAAAGTGCAATTTATTTTGCCCGTGTGAATCGGGTTTTATGTCTCTCTTAGTGGCACTCGGACCTCGGCGTTGGTGTTCTTTAGATTACCTTTGTGTGTGTATGTTTTGAAAGAACGACACAGACATAGAGAATCATCGCCTGTAGGTATTTTAGGGGCGAAGCTCCTTAGGGTCGAGCCTTGTCCGTTGTCGCGCCGTCGTAGCCGCGCTAGTACTCGCCGCTCCCCCTAGAGGTGCAGCTGTGCTCTCTTTCTCTCTCGTCCTAGCTAGGGGCGCTGCGATCCACAAGGGCTATATAAGCAGTTAGTTTCTTAACAAAACGTCGCTTTCTGCATTGAAGCACAAACTTAACTGGAACGTCAATGCATTTTTCTGCAATGTTTGGGAATTAATATCTCGAAACTGGTGTCATCCTGAGAATTCGTTCCAAGTGGATCTGCCTTGCTAATTCCACGGCTACAATTTGTAAATTGTAATATGGGCCATCAGGTAATAAGTTAAAAACTGAATTAGTACATTAGTACAATTAATGCATTTCAAAAAATGTACAATTAGTACATTTTTTGAAATGCATTCGATTATGCATTTCAATTTCTTGTGCAAGTAATGTCCGCCTCTTCGAGTAGACCAGCTCATGAACTATAATTGGACAATCTGCCACAGGCAATCTTTAAGAGTTTTTGAAAGTGTTCGCTGAAACACACTCTATGCATATGTATAGTATATGTACGCCACGCTCTGTCTTCCGGAAGCCGGCTTCCGGTTCCGCTACCGCTTCCACTTCCGGTTCCGCTTCCGGCTTCCGGGAACGCTTCCGGCGTTTTGCCCGAATGAACCCCCGGCCAGTGCTTCACACACTCATCATCATTCACTTCGTGAATATGCGGTTTTTTTTTTTCTGGTGGATAGGCTGTGCTTCACCCGCCAGCTTCATCGTCGATCAGCTCCATGGCGAACGCAACGCACGAACCGAACTCGGAGGAGCAAGCTAGCAAACGGCTTTTCCCTAGTACGATAGCGGGTGAGGAGCGAGGAGGGCGTAGCCCCCTAGCGAGCGGAGCACAAAGCGCAGGCTTACGCGCCCTCTCCGGGTTTGACGTCAGAGCATGTAAGGAGCGCGCGCACACATCTTGTTACAAGCGAGCGAGCGAGCAGGTGCGCGTAGGGAGAGGAAAAGTGAGAGGGGAGGGAGAGACGTCACATCCGCTCTGCTAGACAGATGTTGTCTATGCCAGGCAACTGTTTTATTGCGATAGCAATTATATGGACACTTCAACCGGATTTCTGCCGTCGGCGTCGCCGTCGCCGTCGCCGTCGCCGTAGCCGTCGCCGTGAGGTTCCGTATAGATAAAATCTTCACCGCGCGCCGTATGCCCGAGCGCAAGCGTGCTGCGACGCGCGCTATCACGGAGAGCGAACGCACTCAATCCCCCACGCGCAAGCAACGAAGCGGGAAGCCAGCGCCGGAGGGAGAGGGGGAGGGGCACTTCTACTGTGCCAACAACCGCGCTCGTCGCTCGACCGCACGGTCTCTTATCTCTCCCACGCGCAAGCAAGGAAGCGGGAAGCCAGCGCCGGAGGAAGCGGGGGGGGGGGGGGGGGCGAACTTTTCTTCTGCCAACAACCGCGCTCGTCGCTCGCCGCACCGTCTCTTATCTCCACACGGCTCTGACCTTTAAGCGCCGTGCATTCGCGGCTCCGTTTCTGTTGAAGCGATAGACCGCACGCACCTTCGCCCGCAGCGGCGTATGCTTGCTGCCAGCGTTTTGACAGTCGTTGTCTGCAGTCATTCAGTGTGATCTCTTCATGTTTGTTTGTGCTCGCTCACACCACGCTTGTTCATTCAGTTAGTAATAGTCGGGTCACATTTTCCAACGCACGCTACACATGTAATGCTGCCCGGATCGGCAGTGCAGCGCTACAGGTGTGTCCCTTCGCACGCGCGCTGCCCACGGGAAGCGCTTCTCAACACCACCGTTTCACACGCGCCTTCTCGTGGTCATCGAGTCTCTCTTCATGTCGGTCTACTTACGCCGCAGCACACCTGCTTACTTAATCAGCTCATGTTTACTACAATTCATATTGCTACCAAAGCCGCTCACCTTACTTCGTATGACATTGCTGTGTTGCTATCGCATTCATTGCTTCGCCCTTAGGGCGAAACTGTGACATTTTTTTCATTAATTAGTGGGGAAATATGCCACTTTCTTGTGTGTGACGTTGGTCACGTCATTAGATTAAGTCATCAGGCGATATGGTCACGTGACGATGCCGTTATTCTCATATATTCCAATTACAATCAGAAGCTATCAGGTCTGCAGCTCGTGTGTAAGTCGTACTTTGCGAAGTTTCTGACGCAATATACTTTGCGAAATTCGATTAGTGCAACACTGCACGTGCGCGGGTGATGTACGTGTGCACACAATGTATCTACCATTGAGGCGTGGGCTCTCTGCCCGTCGCATCTGTTGCACAGCGTGTACTGCGACCGTAATCGACATTATGGCAAACGCTGTCAAAAAAATTCAGAGCCCTTCCACTACTGTAAACATGGAAGCCAGCAAAGCTGTAACTATGGTGGGTCTGCTGTGATGCATATTGCTATAGTTAATTCATATAGTGTCACGATTGATTAGACTGAGCGTATTCGGCATGTTCGTCAAAGAGAAAGGACAAGGGCGTCTTCCTTTCGCCCGGCGCGATGGCCTAGTAGTGCGTTTGCTGCGCCAAGTCCGCGCCATCGTCATAGACTAGCGTATGAGCCACAGCGTTCATAGCCGCGGCTCACTGCACGGCAGCCCTGTCGCCGGCTGCAGAGATCTCTCCCGCGAGATCTCTCCCGCTCCTCCTTCCTTCTTTCTTTCTTGTGTCTGGCTCATACCCGCGTATCCCTGGCTCATACCCGTGTATCCAATGCGGGTATGCGCCACTTGTGATTTTATTATCGTTAATCATGACTTAACTGCCGGCCATGTGATGTTATTGATGTCATGACCTATAAGTCATGTTAGTCATTCGTTTTGACGCCTGTGCTAAGGCACAACCAGGGGGAAACCACCAGGCACACGGAGCCGAAATGCTAGCCCTTAACAGCTTCGCTGTAAAACCGTACCTCCACCTAGCGGCCGTGGTGTCTCAGGCAGAGCTCAAACGGCCGCTGGAAAGGGCTTTATCTGAGTTTCCGCGTAACAGAAATATGTTTTTCTCGTATATACGAATTACAATCCGAAGCTGTCATATCTGCAGCTTGTGTGTAAGTCGCACTTTACGAATTCTCTGACGCGAGTTACTTTGAAAAATTGAATTAGTGGAATAGGCCACTTGCGTTTGGCGGAGGGCATAGAGGAATGAGCATGCATGCTGCACTTCCGCACATGTTGGGACGTACGTGACGTACCTCGCTTGTCGTGATGGTGCCTGTCTAACGTGGGCAACAGCTTCACTGTATCAACTTTCACTGGGTGGAATGGAGCCGGTTTTTTTTCTTATGTATCGTTTCGTTACGAAGCCCCTAGTCTGCTGTGCCGCGGCGTTTTCTTTTTCTATAATATTTTATACGGTGTGATGCGTTTTTAATTGCTATTTTTGTTTCTTGCCGTGCGCACGCTTTGCCCTCGTGTGTGCTGCCCTGCGTGCTTTCTTCCACGCGCAATGCATTCTTTCTGTGTTTGTGCTGAGCCTATCATTGCAGTTGCTGTCTCTTATGATAATGCATGTGCGAGAGCAATATCGAAGTGTAGCTGCAGCGCAGAACACATGCTGTCTTGTTTTATTGACGACCTCACAGAGTACACGAACGATATGTGTATTATTCTTTCCTGCCATCGTGACAAACACACAAAATGGAAAGAAATTCACAGCACGTCTTTACAGCACTGCTCTCGTCAAGCCTAGCTATGGAAAGGAAAAATTCACTGTCAACGCGGAGAAACCAATTCAAACCTTGACTAATCCAAGAAACAGAGGTCACATGTATTAAACGTCACATCTCTGGAAGTCTTAAAAGCCACCTTGGTCCCAACCCGTGTGTAAAAACAAAAAAAAAACGCATGTAAAATACGCCTACGAAACATTATTTTGAATGTTCTAAATTTTACATACCATTTCAGGGCGAACTAGGGGGTTCATAAAGATCAATCAGCGCACACTGGCAACGGACAGGAGATACGCGCCTGAATAGTTTCATATACGATCTTTCCTTGACCATATCCACCTGCAAAATACAGACAAAAGAGGAAGTATGATAAAGACTTCAAAATGTGTCTGTTATTGAGGAGAAAAATGCGTCTGTAATGAGGAGCGCACAAATCCAGTCATACTACGGAATTATTTTTCGAGTGATCATATTACGCCCATATTTTTTGCACGTGACGTGGCTCAGAGAGGCCAAAATTTTCATGTCGTGAACTGCTTCCTGAGCGATAACTCACGATTGTGGCAATGTTCGTGGTTTTCTTTATATTATCTCCCAATAGCTGAACCACACTTTAACAAGCTAGCCACTATGGTGGCTGAATGGTCATGGGTTCAATGCCAGATCGCCGTAGCCAAATTCCTCAAAGAGCGGAATGCAAGTATACTCTGGTAACATCATTTCGGGCCAACAGTAAGCACTCATAAAAATAGTCATTGATAAAATATTGAAATAGAATTGGTCAGTGTTGTCATATTGTACTGACAACCCATTGTGCACACATTTGTTGTGATATCAGTCAGGTAAGTGTTGAGACCTGTTGAATCAGTGTCGTACACAATTTTTTTTGTCAGGTATCTTAACTGAAGAACAAAGTAAGCGTAAAAATATGACTTACATTAACAAAATAGGCCAGGACGTCCATTACACTTTGACAATTTGATAAGATTGTATGGCGCCAGCAGCCGCAAATCTGCTACGATCAACCACGCACACCCAACTCGGTGAAGAAACACTCTTGCCCATCGCTAGTGATGCTGGCACGCCGGAGAGTTAGTAGAAACATAGGTATTGATTGATTGACATTAAAGAGGGAAGCCTGCGGACCACACCGTAACTGTCTAGCGCGGTTGATATAAATATTGTTCAGCACATAAAAAGGAGTACGGTGCTTCCAAGACTGTGCAAGCAAAACATGCAAAACTGCTCTCGGTAAAACGCTGCATTACCCTTACTCTAAACTGCCGAAGACATTAAAAAGTAAAATGACAGGGTCTCTTACGTTATCCATTAGACGACTTGAAGGCGAAAGCCCAAGTACCGACGCACTAAAGACAGACACATGACATACTTTGTTCTACGTTCTCTAGCGCGAAGGTCAGGATCCCACTTACGTTTTCGGTGGTTGGATTCGGCTTTCGGCTCCCTTCGTCTTGTCGGTAACGTCGGAACCCGTGGACGCACGCTTTGTTCTCGCCATTTGGCCCGCCGTGCTGTATTCCTTGCTTCTATAGCTTCCTCTGGCCTTGCATACTTTTTGGGCCCTGGCGTAGCATCAGACATGGTGCGCTCCTCTGTAGAAGGCTGCGTTGCACGCTGCTTATGAAGAGGACGATTACGGCGCTGAGCCGCACACTATCCAAATTGTTGCATGAGCGTTTGCATCTAGGTAAGAAATGATGCCGGGTTAGTGTAGCAAGGTGCTACACCAACTCGGCATTGTGTACGATTTCGCGTCGACGACAGGTTTTTCGCTCAAGGACGCTGAAGGTCGACTGAACGATGCACGCCATTTGGTCTGACGAATAGGCTCGCTGGAGATGGGGACCATGGGAGTGTCCACGTTTCAGCAAGTGATGAAAGGAGGGTCAGCACTCGGTCGGCGAAGTATTTGTTGTAGTTACTACTATGAACTTAACCACAAACCAGTCCCCTGTCACTACAATGATTTTCTAATGTATTCGCTTGTTTAAACGACTCAATCAATAAAGCAAACGATATGTATAACAATTTATGCAACCTCATTACTAGGCACCCACAGATAACATGAAGTGCACACTTGCAGCTGTACGTGATGTCGAACATAAATGGTAATATATACTATTCCGAAGTGAGGAACACACGCAAGAAATAAGAACCTTGCCATCCTAAAGGAAAACTATGAATTGCTCTACATTTCCTTTACGTCTGCTTGCTTTAACAAGACAAAGATACGCAGTAACACACTGCAACCTTAATGTATGGGCAATAGCTGTTGAAAAAAAAATTGAAGTGCAGCACACATTTTTCGTTTTGTCCAAATGCGGGCAAACATAAAATGATAAACTTACCTTAAATAGAGCACACGCACGTAGGCTGCTACATAAACACATCGAAAAAAAAACGTAATCACAAATCAAGGTGACGGCACCCATCCCCAAAGTTCGGGAGAGTGTAGAATGTTGTCAGTTACAACCGCACGCAAACGCAACCTTGGTGACCATGTCCCCGCAGCAGTTCAGTTTGTAGGATTAATTGGAGGTCACCGCAGCAGGCATTTCACATCCACTTTCTTACATGCGGATGCACAATTCAAGCAAGGTACATGCCGCATAGCAGTTTATTCAGCATATCCGAGTCTCAACCCTTGTTATTAAGGTTCCAATGTTCTCGGTGAATGCGCCCAAAATAAGTGACGATAAAAGCGAAAGTAAAGAAGAACATTCCGTGCATTTCAGACAGCTTCAATATAATTGCCGCTCAATAACAGGGACCGCGAATGTTGATACAAAACAGGCGCTAGAACAGCTGCGATAAGTTTCTCCTTAAATTATTCTCAGTACATTGCGTAAAAATGAACATTGGCCATGTTTTAGGCTTTTATTGGTCCTTACGAAAAAGGAAAACCTCATGAACTTATTCTTTTGCGACACGATTTCTTTTTTATAGCAACAAAAGATGGCGCCGCCAGAATTGCGGAAGCTCATCTGTGCAGTGAGACTAAGGAGTGCATAAACATACGCTCGTAGTCAGTCGTGAGTGAGAGAGTACGAATAAAACACAGAAAACGTAGAAAACAGCAGTGACATCACGTTTGTTTGCAGCAAGGCCGAGAACTGCAGTAGACGATTCTATCGACACCGTAGGCTGTTGTGGTGCCCGCGGGCCGAGCAAACAGATACTTTGACTAAATACGGCATCTCAGCTATTGGCACATAACGACGGTGGTACAATCAAGATACCTTCTTCAAGGCAACTTGCGGAAAGCACCCGTATATACAAAAATCTCTTGTGCCAATTGTTCGTAAAATCTAATTGCAGCTAATCCTGACGCTCAACCTATTATGATCGAAAGTAGCTGGCCAAAGGGAAAGAACACTTACGAACAGGTAAGTTCGTGCAATTAGGTCCAGTGTTATATTAAGGTGATGCTTTCTTCGTGAAGTCAGACGGGTTTTTATGCTGTGGTGGGCTCAACTCGGTTATATGCTGCGGAGGTTAATTACTCGTCTGCCTTGCTGCAATTACGGGCGGAGGTGATCTAAACTTTCTGTGTGGCCTCCGACTGCTTTAGGTACTGCGATAGGTGGTGCGGTTGCAGTTAAGGGCACGAACTGGAGATAGCACGTATGTCGGAGGTAGCAGGGTGCAACGGCCGCTGTCAACGGGGATGGCCGAACGAACGCTTCCAGTATGCTTTCTTTGGCTGCATTGCGTGCCGATTTCGTGTCGTGGTAATATAACACAAAAATAAATAAAACTAGCTCCTTCTTCTGGGTACTTTATTTCTTCGTGCACACACACACACACGCACACATATTATGTAGAGTGCTCACGGATTGAAACGCGACAATTTAGGCCTAACCAGTGCGCATACTTTTGTTTCCACCGTCGGTAGTTCGCGTGACATCGGCGTAATCTCGACTCGTACGCTTAGATAAGAGTCCGCATCACCTTTTGTGACCAGATTCGAAGCAACATGACATGGTACTCTCGAGTAATTGCGCATAAGGAGTGATCTAACAAAAATTTGCCTGTCGCGTTTCAATCCGTGAGCACTGTACATTGACATTCAATATTCAGACAAGCATAAAAAGTAGGTAAGTGTAACAAGTTTGTAAAAGAAGACGAAAGCCTGCCAGCTGTGGAAGACGACAACAACGAACGCGCGAGCAGTGGCACGAGCGCGTGGAACAGCCGTGGCTTCAATGAAGCGTGCTCGTCTCGCGCCGCGGAGACCCAGGTTCGTTACCCACGCAAAGCGAAATATACCAAATTTTCCTGTCAAAGCCACTAATTTACGATGTACTTTCATTACAGTAACCACCCTGAGAAATACGACGTCAATCCGAGCATTTTTGGACGTGTTGTATTGTTTCCGGCGTCAGCCATTTTTCGTCGCGGCGCAGTTTCGCCAAGCTCACTGCAAGGTCACCGCCAAAGGTACCGCCAACATAGACACCTAAGGCTGTCGCCTTAATAAACATACCATCGGAAGTAACTGTTCTTAATAAAATGTTCACCAGTAAAATGTTTGAATAATTCTTGCGTGTGTTCAATAACTGTGGAAACAATCCGTACCATCCGTGATCGGAATCGTTTGCCCAGAGAAGTAATGGAGAGCTCTTATGTTGCCGCTTTCACTGTCGCACTGCTCACTGTCTTAATTATCGACAATGGTATAGCCGCGTTCCATGAAAGCGTCCCACTTATCTCTTGCTTTTCTTTATTTGATGTTTTTCCAGTTGTTTTATTGATAGTGTGCATCGCGGTGACATGTCTAACGCCTCTAACCAATTATTTTTCTTTTTTTTTCTTTTTCTATTTTCGTTTTTTTCACATTGCCAAGTGTTCAGCAACGCTCCGTCTAAGACATCACCACACGTATTCATATATGAACTATTTGCCATCTGAAACTACATTATTATATTCAGTGCCGTACTTGACGCACCAATCGCATTTCTACACTTCCGTTTGTTTGTATGAGTGCTCTTTTTGTTCAGGTAAGTTTGTACCGAAAGGTGTAACCCACTCATGCTGAAGGCCTGGAATTAAGGCTAGCAGTACTCAATAAATAAATAAAATAAATAACAACTCATAACGGTGGTATCGGCGAGAGTGCGTTTTTGCCTGTTCGACCACGTTTGTTCCGAGCCAGAGAAAGCACTCGCATTTATCCCTCCGTCAGAACATGTGCACGCATGTGCTGCAAACGTTGGCAGGTCGGGTCTGCAAAACATAACTTGTGCTGTCAAGAGTCCCATGGCTGATCGCTAGGCCTCTTGTCCGGATTCGATCTAGGTGGAAGGTGTGCCGTATATCATTTCGGAATAATATGAATGCCTATGCAAGGTGAGATTTTTTTTTCTCATTTAATCAAGCTTTGTGATAGTTATGAGCATTTATAGTTGGGTACACGTTTGTTAGAGCATTCAAAATGTTCTTGTAACCATCCTTATGACAGTAATATAGACAAATAGAGCAATACTGCGAAAGTTTAAGACTAGGCGTGTTGGTATAGCATACTAGGCATACATACTTCTTGTATTTATCCCGCTGACAAGGGAATAAATCAATACTTGCAAGTGGCGCTCCGTTATGTGTGCTTCTCTTTTGTGTGTCCCGTCAAGAAGTTGCGCAATGAAACGTCGAATAGCAATACTGGCTCTCTGCCGGCTCATTACCTTTTTCGAAAAGCTTAAATTTTGTCTGGTGCACTTGAAATTATATTGCGACACTCTTAATCATTTTAGGCTTCAGAACGTTAACCGGCAAAATGAGAATTTGGAAGCTCAAGTACCCTGCGATAGATATTTCTTAATGCGATACGTAGGTGTGATCACCACTGGAGGCCTGCTTCAAAAATACGTAACAAAAAGTCTACTTATGCACATGCGTTAATTTCCATGGATGGCGATTATAGTTATCGGATTCATGCACAAGGCTAGGGCGAAATGAATATGAAATGAATACGCAGGCCTTACCAATGTTAAAGCATAGGTATCTTCCTTGTCGTAATGTTCACGGTTCATTTATCATCAGATCGACGAGTCCCAGCAGAATGTATGTGAATTGTCTTGGGAAACTTGCCCATACTTTTGGGCTCTGCAGCTATATCTTGGTCGCAATCGGTAAGTTTTCACCATGTTTTATTAATGAGTAAATGTTCATGACTGCCAAAGTTTTTGCGCTCAACACTGCCATCCGTCAAAGTAATATTTAAAGCTGCTCTATACCCACATGTTGGGTTTATCGCATTCTGTGACTTAACACAAGGTAGAGGGTTCGATTGCTGGACAACTGCCCGACTTCTTATAAAGGCCAAGTGATAAAACGCTCGTGTCGTTCAATTTTTGAGTGTGTTAAAGAACCCCGCAGTTATACCTTATTTTGGAGACCTTTACCACGGCTTCCCGCACCATCCCGATGTAGCTTTGGCACATTAAGTCCAGGTACATAAATCTAGCTGTCGTTCCGTGTGATCATGCACAAATTCGGGGACCCACAACATTTTCTCCATAAAAATCTTTATCATTTTTTGCAGAACACTCATAATGGGAAACTTGCCCATATGGCAAACTTGACCTTATGAAATAAATGTGGCCCTAGACATTTTCGCTGCACAACACTGTAATAGGCTTCAGTAGTTAGCAGACACATGATAGCCAGCTTTCGACAAATCGGCTTAAATAGGAAGGCCCCACAGAATATGGCTGCCTGCAAAGAACTTATGTGAAATTCACATTTGTAATTCAACCTAGCACTATTCTCAACATCATTTTTGTGCAATTATGTTTAGGTACGTATAGTGGGAAGCTCAGGTCTGTTCTCCTAGACTTTCTTTTGAAATATTTTGATAGTCATATTGCGTATGCCCTGTTGACACATTTTTCTTATCCTTAAATAACGTTTATTATCGTAAAACTTGGTTTTCGTAGTACTGCATAAATGAAAAGCGATACACCGTCTACATACTCCTATGTTAGCCAAGTTCCTTGTTTGTCGTGTGGGCACATGTACAGGTGTTAGAATCAAGCACAAATATAAAATGAACGAGAACGTACAATGTACTCAGGGGAGCACCTGTCCTATGGCCCTCGTTTTTCTTTTTTTTCTGTTGAATTAAATAATTTTATTATTTTATTCCTTAGAACGCATCCGGTTGTTACAAACATAACTGGCTCCGTCTAGCACATCATTCGGTGCCGAAATTGTTGCCGGAGAATGCATATAGAGAAAACCCGTATGCGTGATTTGAATAACGGAATGTCACTTGTAAGCAGTGAAGCACAAGTGTTGTTGAGTTCTTGTGAAGGTAACAAGATTTTGGCTGTCTCTAAGTACGCCAAGTGCCATTTATAAAAAAAAATATTCCGCTTCAGCGCTATGCATCGCTTGTTCTTGGAACATTTTGCATCATGTTGTGAACCACAATTAAAGTTGTAATGTGCTATCTCGTGACACCTAATACAAATATCACCATATTTTGGAGCCTACCTTTGTTACAACTATTATTGCACTGTGGCAGTAACCTTACAGCGCAGCATAACTTGAAGTAATATTAGGGTAGACCGCAGGAACCGAATCGGTGCAAGCCACCTTTGCTTTTGCGTGCTGCCGTTGCCTAACACACTGTTTCATAGATCAGGTATTTACATTAAAACACAGTTGCTTTTTTAGATATGATTGAAATATTTTGAAAGTCAATCGTACAGCCTACATTCCGTAGGTTGGTCAATTCCAGTGACCAGTGTTTAAAGGCGGAGAAGGAAGAAAAATAATTCCATGAGCGATATTCGGTTGCAGCGCTGTGCAAAGTTTGAGGAATCTAAATGAGAACCAAAATGTAATTCTCTATAGCAACTTATGAAACAGCGCGAAAAAATTTCAACGACGACAGAGACCGAGTGAAAACCAGCTGTTTCTTCTACTGACGATGCTAGGCATACGTACACATGCGAAGCGCCAGCAGCAAAGAAAAAGGAGCTAGAAATTATGCAAAGGAACAAAAGCCAGCATGAATGACACAAAGTGATTTCACCATGGACCGAATCACCAAACATCTAAGAACCTTAGTTCTTCCTTGGTCAGTGTTTGTGATGGCATGCTTACACACCTATCCCCCACACGAGGAATCTTAACCGCCTTGATTATGCCTCTGACTCACTGATCTTTGTGTCGGGAAACAATTCAGCTTTTTTTAACTTAGCCATTCATAGCTTGGTACGACGATGCGTAGTTTACTGATTGTTCTTATTTCCTTTATTTCTTGCTTTTTTCGTTTCCTGCTGGACCTTCATATGTGTACATTTGCCTAGCATCGCCAGTAGAACTAACAGTTGGAAGTCAGCGCTATTCTCATTGTGTCTCTATAGTCGTCCGTTCCTTACTTTTTTCCACTGTTAAAAAAGTTGCAATGAACCAACAACCTAGCAAGAAGCCATCCCTACAGCAGTTGCTGCAATGAGGTTGTCTAACATTTTACACCATACTTCCGAGTGAGATAAAACTATGTATTGTATTTTCTATGGTTATATTGGAGAATCTAAGATGGAGGATATATCAGGCTTGAAACGTTTGCGGCTCTTTATACGCAATGCCTCACGACTTCAAGTGCACCAGAGAGCGCCAACGCTATACTAATCCACCGGAAGGGAGACGTTACAGAATTCAAGAATTACAGACCGATTAGCTTGCTTTCAGTATTGTATAAAATATTCACCAAGATAATTTCCAATAGAATAGTTCAACACTTGACTTCAGTAAACTAAGAGAACAGGCTGGCTTCAGGAAGGGATATTTTATAATGGATCATATCTATGTCATCAATAAGGTAATCAGAAATCTTCGGAGAACAATCAACCTCTCTATATGGTTTTCACAGATTATGAAAAGGAATTTAATTCAGTAGAGATACCAGCAGTAATAGAGGCATTGCGTAATCAAGGAGTACAGGAGGCATACGTGAATATCTTGGATATCCAAGAATATCCACAGCTACCTTGGTTCTCCACAAGAAAGGTAGATAGTTACCTATCACGAAAGGGGTAAGGCAAGGAGACACAATCTCTCCAATGCTATTCACTGCATGATTAGAAGAAGTATTCAAGCTCTTAGACTCGGAAGGCTTAGGAGTGAGGATGAACGGCGAATATCTCAGCAAGCTTCGGTTTGCAATGACATTGTCCAATCCAAGCAACAATGGAGAAGAATTAGAGCAAATGATTCGGAACCTTAATCGAGAAGGCGTAAGAGTGGGGTTGAAGATTACTAGCAGAAGACAAAGATAATGTTTAATTGCCTAACCAGGGAACAAGAATTCCGGATCGCCACTCAGCCTGAAGAGCATGTAAAGGAGTACCTTTATCTCGGTCAATTACTCACAGGGGATTGTAAAAGTACTGAAAGTTGGGCGAGTTGGTAGCTATTCATCTCGAAACTGCAGCGCGCACCTAAGAAACGAGGACAAAAAGGCAAAGGTAACAGACAAGCGCCTGTCTGTTACCTTTGCCTTATTGTCCTCGTTTATTGTGTGTGCGCTACAGTTTCAAGATGAATACTCACAGGTGACCCTGATCATGAGAAAGAAAATGAGAGAAGAATAAAATTGGGTTGGAGTGCACACGGCAGGCACTACCAAATCCTGACTGGGAGCTTACCACTGTCATTGAAAAGAAAAGTGTACAATCGTTGCATTCTACCGGTGCTAACATATGGGGCAGAAACTTGGAGGTTAACAAAGAAGCTCGAGAACAAGTTCAGGACCGCACAAAGAGCGATGGAACGAAAATTTTTAGGCCTAATATTAAGAGACAGGTAGAGAGCGTTGTGGATCAGGGAGCAAACGGGGATCGCCGATATCCTAGTTGACACGAAGAGAAAAAATAGGAGCTGGGCAGGCCATGTAATGCGTTAGATGCACAGCCGGTGGACCATTAGAGTTACAGAATGGATATGAAGAGACGAGAAGCGCAGTCGAGGACGGCAGAAAACTAGGTGGGGTGATGAAGTTAAGAAATTTGCAGGCGCAAGTTGGAATCAGCTAGCGCAAGACAGGGGTAATTGGAGATCGCAGGGAGAGGCCTTCGTCCTGCAGTGGACACAAATATAGGCTGATGAAGAAGATGAGGATATGGGAGTGCTGCGAGGCACGGTATTCGGAATCGGCTCGCCGCCGACGCACAGATTCTCGTTTGACCGCGCGACGCGCTGAAAGATGAGTGGCTTCTTCTTAGGGTGTCTGGATCTTCCTTGGTCGTTCCACGTCAAGGCTACATATACTCGCCGCAGAGTCAACCAGAGTTCGGCCGCCGTCACGGCGGCTCCGAGCTTTAACTTCCCGCTAACGTCAGGACCAAGCTGCGCCTCTACACTTGCCGGGGCGTGGCTGGTCGAAACCTGTCGAGTCGCCGCCGGAGGCGCCTGCTGTAGTCGCGGACACAGCGCGCGTTCGGCGCGAACACGGGGAAACGTGGACGGCGTCGGCAGTAGCTCTGCTCGTTGCCTCGTTCGTACTGCTACAAGTTATTTCGCTCGCTCTCTCTCTCGCTCTCATTTTTATTTAACTCTCCCGAGGATAGCGCACGCTGCGCGCACGCTCTCCTTCCCTCTCCTTAACGTCGCATGTCAAGGCAAGATTTGCACTGTACTTAGAGGAGGCGAAGCCCACGCCGCTTCGCGAGGTGGTTGCTAGGTAACGCGCGGTAACGTCATCGTTCAGCGAAGTTTTGTGTTAACGCGATACGATCGGACAGTCGGCTTTAACAGCTCCGCTGTTAAAAGCCCTCAAGGTAGATTCTACTGTTCGTTATGCTGGACAGCATAGAACATGTTGCAAGTAAGTCTATTCAGACCAGATAGCTGACTTTTTAGACAAGATGGCAGCGTTAGCAAACACTTTTGACCAGTGGTATCAGATAAGAGAGCAGCCTAAATGATATTGCCAAATATTTTGTTTCATCAAATATAAATCAAGCAATTGATGCTAACTGCTCTGCAGGGCCACGGTTTTATTGATGTTAAGTTTTTAACATCGTTTTGCTTCTTTTGCACTATAACCAAGTATGAACTAAGAACCCCTCAATTTGTAGTGAGAAGTTTGTGTGCGGGCACTGCACCATTGTAGTATTTGTTACAGATCTATACCTACTTGAATAATTTTGCTTGCTTGCTCGGGTAGATCCGTACTACTACGTTTATCTCAGAGTTGCCATTTTGTTCAATAATATGCGCTGGCCAAGAAACATGCCAAGCCTTTTTAGTGGCATGAGCACAGAGTGACACTCTTTCTTTCTTGCGCAGCATCTTTCGGTTAGGAACCGACTTACTGTTTCTCACAGAGGTGGGACGAAATTAAAAATAAATCATAGAAAAATCAATACAGGAAGATATCGACGGTTCTACTTACGGTTGGTGATAGATATGACATCAGGGCACAGGTACAGTACAGTAAAGAGCTAATTATATGTCAAGTATAGTTAGAAATAATTAAAGAAAGTGTATTTGCCGTACACTAAAGCATAATCGTACATTTTAGATACCCACCGTAACAATACAGGTTACCGTGAAACTCCAAGACCAGAAGTTTAAATTAAAAACAAGCTAATTAGAGTTACACACCAGATGACACGCAGTGTACGCCCGTCTAAAACAGCGGAGAGGGGAAATCACTCCCTCATCTCTCGCTTCTCCTCTCCCGACATGACCTGCTCCGTCGCATCTGTGCCGGCGCTCGTTACGTGCTCTCACGTCAGCGGCGGAGGGGCGCGTAAGGTGAGCTTCGCGCGCCGTGCGCTAGGGGGATACGCGTCGCACCCTCCTTCACCCCCTCGCCAGCTCCTCTGTGCGTGGCTGTCTCGAGCCAGTTCCGTTCGCTCGGTCCTCTGAGTACGGTTCCTCGTCCGTTCCGTTCGCCATGGAAGTAGACAAGGACGCCTGGCCTAGTGTAGTGTAGTGCAGTTTGCATCGTTTACATCAAGAATTCACAAGCAATCTCTGTGTTTGTGGCGTACTTTACTTTAATAACACACAGTTAACACAACAAAAACGCAAAGTTAATCCAAATATTACACCAGGGTGCACCAATGTCGAGGTGTGAGTGCCACTTGCAGACACCTAGGTCAAGCATTAGGGTCGTTTCTCATTTTTCAACAGATTTCTGCGCAAAGCTAAGGAAAGTAATGCATACAATTATTGGAATGTTTAATGCAAGCGCAAGTGACATTTCCCTTTGCAAAAAAGTCACGTTTTATAATTAGATTAGTGAAATATTTTTACGAGGCGAAAATTTCAAAAGATTTTTAAATTATTTCCATTTTCCGTACCTTGTAATAAAACTGGCATACACATGTATATGTATATATTTAAAGACGCGTAAAGAGCTGCAACTTGTCTTGATACGATTGTGGTGAGCTACAAAGGCGCTGGGCTGTATGTTAACTTGAGGTGCTCGCAAGCATACAGTAAAACGAGGCGCGTCAGACACTATCGGTCGCGGCAAGTTTTACGTTGTGCTAAAGCACATTTACCGTGTGTAAAATAACAATAGCGCATACAGTACAATTAGGACGTGCGTATAATAATTTCATTACGCCTAAATAAGACATTTTGCAACCGCTACAGCAGACGCATAACATGTCGGCCCATTTTTCTTTCATTCGCAGGAATATTTTTCATCGTCTCGCGACAACTAGGAGGAGAAGTATGCAGTGCAGCTCCATTTATTAGCGTGGACGTTCCAGGTTCTGAGGTAGAGCGCTACACACCTGTAGACTGGGACGAAGTGGACCCGTTCCTCCAATAATAAAAATTATCACGGTAAACCATAACTGAATCGTTTTTCATTCCATGGTTGAGGAGACCATACAGCTAAAAAATAAAGGTAAATAAATGTTAAAATAAGCACATATCTGCTGTTGAGGTTCGTATAATAAAAGTGCTTTTTGAAACATCGCTAAAAGCTGCGATGAAACACACCAAAGCCGCACATGCACGAAGACTAACAAGTCTTAAATTAGGTGCATACGTGTGTAATTTAGTTGTGTGAAATAAATTCCCGCTAATTACTAGTTCACCTCAGAAGGAAAATGCAAATAAAATGCTCAACTAATAGATTATTTGCCGATTCGAAATACGGAAGGCTTTCTTCATTTTTTAGTCAATATACCTATATGCAGTTTTCGTACAGTTGATGTCAATATAGGCCCTAGTGCTCTGTTTGGGGTTTGAGAGACAACGGTGGTGTGCTGCAGATTCAGTTCAAAGCTCGTGATCCCGAGCGCACTTTCGAATCTTGGTAACAAGGCATTTATTTTAAAGTGAAGCTTTCTGTCTCACTGATTCGCCCGTGAGCGCCGAAAACGCACTGCAGGAAAGACAACTCACACAATGCAGCCTTCTGCGCACACACTAGAACAACGGCGCACGACATACGTATCGTAGAACACCACAGTTTACATTCGCAGTTGTACCGATAACAACAATGGGAACTGCAACGCCACGCTACCCAGACGAACTGCATGCGCTGTCGGTGTTTTGTTTCATGACATTTGTTTTTAGGCTGTCATTCTCCAAGTTCCGAGTAATAACATTGTCAAGAATGTAAGACAACGTATGAGAAACTTTAGCGATAGAGTGGTGTGGCAATATAACCCGTATATACCGGTTGTCACATACCCAGAGGTGGCATATACGTATACCTAAATATATATGGTAAGTTTCGCTCACTGGACGCTGACGCCAGACGCCAGCGACGACACCGGATTTTATGCGACACGGTGCCCCTAGCGCTGTCGCGTTAACACCAAATAAGAACGGATTGGGGTTCCTAACTCAGTTTACTGTTATCCTAGAAGATACGCGTCGATAAGATTGTGTGGTCGTACAGGTAGACCACACAACCAGTGCGGTCTACCTGTACTATGCTGCAGGGCTGAAACTTCGTGGATAACAAAGAAGCTTGAAAACAAACAGGACCGTGTAATGCGTGGTGAATTAGACTGGCAGGTTTAAAATTATGAGATAAGAACTTTACTGTCCTTATTACACAGCAAATGAGTGTAGCCGATATACAGGTTGATAGTGACAGAAGTAGAGTTGCACAGGTGACGCAGATAATCGGCAAAGAAAGGTAAAAGTAAAAGGATAAAATAGCAGATAATCAGCAATCTTATGTTACCAGAATGTCTTTCAAGAGGAGCGAAATGTGTACGAGGACAGCAGAGGCCAGAGTAGCTTGGTACTATTGAGAAATCTGCAGTTATGCAGGTTTTTTCATTCCTAATGGAGAAACAAGGAATGAAAGAGATTTCATACTCTCTACCGATCCCAGCATAGTACAGGATGTAGACGTGCTAGGTAGGGCCAATGATTTCCTGTGGGAAACCTTCGCGTTCAACCATCTTTCTTTCAGAACGAGGCTTTCATTTTTTTATATTTTGCTAGCATCGCAATTTACCAACCTGTTCCCATCGCAGTCCCGAATCAGGCGCAGCTGTTGTCGCTCCTGAGGTCAATGCCTCAGCATCTGTGCCACAGCTGCCTGCCCGGCCATTGTTACGGTATATTCGATACTCAGACGTTACATTTTTATCCATCACGCCGAAACAACTGTTTTCCTATCATTGGAGAAATCCTCGAACCAATCATTATCAGCAAGACTACAACAGACGCAGACTTGGACAACGATTGAATCTATAGGAGCAGCATGGCAGCAGGAGATTTAACCTTTGATACGTGTAATTACAGAGCTCATAGATGATTGAAAAGCGTGGAAAAACAGTTCCATGTAAATACAGTTCCAATAAATATAGATACCATTGTTGCGATGGTAAGGCACAATGCAAAATAATTCTCACAATAAGGGCACACTTCAGCCATGTGGTATGCCGCATCACGTCCGACCAAGTGACAGTCAACGCCACGTCCTCGCCGAAATATTCTAGGCCAGTGGCCATCCGTGCAAAAAAGTCACAGGCCTGCGCGGCACACGCAGCACAGTCACAGCGTAAGCAGGTGGAGCGGCTCTAGAGTAGCTCCAATTCGGAAATCACGCACAACAGGGTCTTCGCGGCTATGTGTTGGCCTCGCTTTGATAAGAATGATCTGAACTGTCCGCCCGGCGTCGACGGCGAGCTGCGGCTTGTAATGATCTCTGCACAGCTGTCTGCTGAGCCTGATCAAGCCTTACAACTACAACTTACATCTCGGGAGCGCTGCGTTTGCAGGCATCTTAACTAGATGGCGCCACCATACTGAAGGAGGCTGGCGATCGCGTTTTTTTTATTGCGCGCCTCGTCTGAATGGCATCTCGTCGTCTGCGCCTGCGCACGATGCGTTTGAAGGCGCCTTAACAAGATGGCGCCACCATACTGGTGGAGGCTCGGGTCCTATGCGCTTGTGGGCGTGCCTGGGGAGCATTTATAGCAAATATTTCTACTGCTCGATAGTAAGCGCTTGCGTGGCTCAGTGGCAGAGTATCTGGCTCCCACGCAGTGGGCGCGCGTTTGATCGCGGCGGGAACCGGGTACTTTTTGTAGCGTTAGCTACACTGGCCTAGCCAAGCCCGTTTCGCGCGGCACATCAAGAGCCGTGCTGCGCATGCGCCAGGATCAGTGATGTCACACGGCTTGCGCACCGGAGCCACCGGAGCCGGCACCTCTCGCGCACTCCGCCGCCGCCGCGCGCGAGTCACCGCCGCTGGTCTGCGCATTCCAGAGGAGTGACGTCGTAGCCGTGGTAGACGCACTGGCGCAGGCGCACGCTCGCTGTGCAGTCGCCGTCTGACACTGCGCTGGAGCCGCTGCGCTTCTGACGGGCGTTTGCCAGTGTGGTATAGCCATGGAGAAGGAGAGCGCAAATGCTGCTCAACAGCGCAGAAGAACGGAGAAGCTTGACTCATCGGATCCCGATGTAGTTGCCTGGCAATTAGCGGTTCAGCGTAGGAGGAATGAATACATGTGCCACATAATACGTATACCGCGTGTGTGTCGTTGGAGCAGCAGTAAGCATGACAATCAAGCTAATCCTTGACTTGACAATCAAGCTAATCAAGCCGCGTTCACGGCCGAACTTCTAGAAGCAGTTCTCGATCTCAGTGGCACAGCCCACCGGAAAACGACACCCTACCATCCCCAGACGAATAGACTAACGGAGCGTTTGAACAACAGACTCTCAGAATGCTTTGCATGTACGTCGACATGAAATATGAGAACTGGGAGGAGATTGTGCCTTATGGAACCTTCGAATAAGTAACCACCTCTCAAAAGGAAACGACTCGTATGACATCATTCAGCTTGGTACGCGGTCGCGAAGCTACAACAACGTTGGATGCAATGCTGCGGCACGAGCTCGACGACATCCATGCAGATGCTGAAGAATTTGCTCAACGTGCCGAAGAAGTCGGACAGCTTGCACTTGTTCGCATCCACCACCAGGACGCAATATGGTACAATCGTCAGCACAAATTCGTTGCCTATACACACCCGGCGAGAGAGTGTGGGTTTGCTTACTTATTCGGCGTAGGGGACTTTCTGAAAAACTACTAAGGCCATATTTTGGTCCATACACCGTTATCCGACGCCTAACCTATGTGAATTACGAGTTCGTGCCCGATGGCGAAACTTGTCCGCGGCGCCACTAGCAACCACCCGAAGGGGTGCATGTGGTACGCATGAGCCCGTACTCTTCCAAGTGACTCACGTTTTAGTGTCTCGTACATGGATACGCTTAACTTGTACACTGGGACGATGCTTCCCTTGGAAGGGAGGGAAATGCCGCCTCTGTAGTGCGTGAAAGACGACGACGTAAGAAGACATATAGGCACATATGAAAAACAGAGAGCAAGAAGAAGAAGAAGAAGCAGTGACTAGCGCGCAGTATTAAAATTATGTGTCGCTTTGCTATCGGAAACACCAATGACCAGCGGAGTTGAGGGCAGGCCTCAGCAATGTTTCTCACTTGCTGGAACACCTGCATGTTTTCTTCGGCGACGATTGGCTTCAGCTTCCCTTGCTCGTTGTGAGGGAGCGGGTCCCCGTTTCCTAGCACGCTCACGAGCCGATTAAAAAATTAAATTATAGGGTGTTACGTGCCAAAACCAGTTCTGATTATGAGGCACGTCGTAGAGGGGGACTCCGGAAATTTGGACCACCTGGGGTTCTTTAACGTGCACCTAAAAATAAGTACACGGGTGTTTTCGCACTTCGCCCCCATCGAAATGCGGCCGCCGTGGCCGGGATTCGATCCCGCGACCTCGTGCTTAGCAGCCCAACACTATAGCCACTGAGCAACCACGGCGGGCCTCACGAGCCGCTTCTCTACGGCGTTCCAATCAAGCGACTTCTTCTTCCGGCGTTCTAGCGGTCGGCCTCGCCATTGCGCGTCGTCGAGAATGTCCAGGGCGATGAAGATGCCCGCCGATGTTACTAAGAAGCGCGGACGTCATTACTAACGTCATACCATGTGCAGTCGGCGCGGCTGTCTATTGGCTCCGCTCCCGCGCAACTCCGCCCTGCCCCCTGTGCCGCCGCTCCTCCTCTCCACTCACCTTCCGCTCGTCACACTCTCTTTCCACTCGAGAGCTTTCTCTCTCGCTATACGTTTTCCACTATCCCGACCTGGCTATGCTGCGAACATCGCTGCGCACCGACCAAGTTCGACTTTAACAGCTCCGCTGTAAAAACCGTCCGTTCTTTTTACTGTTCCTGCTGACAATGTTTTGTTTGTCCAACGTCCCGACAATATAATCGAAATCCGTAGTTTTTCTATTACAGTTACCCTCTGAGAAGCAAAGTTAGGAGCGAGTAAAGCTTATCTCACCACTTGCTCGCGAAAAGTAGCTTCGCATATCGGGCGAATTACATTCCAGACATGTATAGTTGCAACAGCCGACACGCCTAGGGCCGCAGCGCGCTCCCGCCTACTGTTGCCTTCCGGAGCAAATACAGGTGCTTGCTATAAATCAAATTTTTCTTTGACGCTTCCTCCTACTTTGTATGGACTAATGCGTGTCCAAGTATAATGGCCCAGAACGGGAGACTGTGTAATCCAGTCTGAGTTGTTCCCGGAGGCATTGTAATTACGTCGGGTTACTTGATGGACAAATACTAATATCAGCGTGCCCGGAATAGTCTTCATTAGGTCCTAGAGGCAGTAAAACGTCGTCTAACTTGAAGCTAGGCATTTGTTACTTGTTGTGTACAGTCGAGTGCAAAATTTTAGAGACCACGGGAGCGGCGACTAAAATGCATCGCTGCGCCTTCTTACGGCTGCGCGCCTAAGTTCGAGAGCACGTACTGTGCACGCGCGTCCTTTCTTACCTGCCAGTCTGCCCATTCGGTCGCTTCAACCGCGCACGCACCGGAACGTGGGCGAGAGCGCAAGGTGCCACTTGTGCAGTCGCCGTGGAATCGTACGAGTGATGGATGATATCGTCATATCGTGACGAAAACACTTCATTTGCACTGACAGCGCGCCACCCCCTTGCGCCTTGCTTCTAGACGTTCCGCGGCGCGGAACACATGCTTTGCGTCACTTTTTCCGAAATCGAGCTTTGTGATAAGGTCAGAAAGCAGCGATTTATTTTGCGCTCCACTTCCGGAAACTTAAGCATGATGTAATTATTTGTGGTACTCAGTCCAAACATGTGCCCAAACACATGCGCGAAACCACCGAATATCGAGCAGCTGGAGAGAAGAGCCAGGCAAAAGCACCGGGTATCATCGCAGAAGGCATGCGGGTAAGTACCGAGTGTCCGACCTGCCGGGTTCACTTCAATGCAATGCATAGTTTATTGGGAAGAATAGAGAGTCACCATCACGCTCAGCTACGGGGCTGTGAAACGCCAGACACGCTTTGTGCCGCAACACGGAATGTCGCAATGTATTGAGTCTAACTAAGGAGCTTTAAAAATTTCTTTTGCTTTTACATGCGACTTCAACTTAATCGAGCACTTAGGAATTGCATTTTGTTTAAATGGAATTCGGTACGCTATGTTACAGAACAAGGCAAGCGAAAAACACAATGATGCTTGTAAACCTCTCATAATGGTTCAATGGAACAAGTCTCAGTGATTCAATTAGGTAAATTAAGCCGCTCCGTGTGACACAAGTGATTCCCGTCGATGGACATCTGACCATTTATTGAAAGTGCTAAACCGCCTAGCATCTCCATCATCCACTTTTTTCAGAGCACAGCTCTTCATTATTCGCCAGTTCCTGCGGCCAGCGTCGGCGTCAGCGTTTTACGGCGGCGTGACCGAGCGAACGAGCGAAGTATGAAAGAGCGAACGTGAAGCGCTGCGGGGTAATGAAAGACGCGAGGAGGAAAGCGTAGGAGGCTACGGTGAAGTAGGTATGGGCAAAGTAGCGCGCGTCTTCTGGGAGGTCACTCGGCGGCAGCAGGTCTGAATCACACCCACGCGTCACCCACACGCTTCGGCGCGCAGCCGTCAGAAGGCGCAGCCATGTAGTTTAGTCGCCGCTCCCGTGGTCTCTAATATTTTGCACTCGGCTGTACATGTCATGTTGTGTACCATGAGTATGCACAAGTGCATAGGGGTAAAACTATAACTAGCTTGTCTTTCGCAAAGGTCTACGTTGCCACACAGTATTAGCTCTATTTATGAACGTCGTTAGTTGTAATGTTGTAAGTGTTAAACTGTAATTGAATTATGGGTCTCTACGTGCCAAAACACCAATCGGATTTTGAGGCACGCCATAGTGGCGGCCGCTGGATTAATGTTAACCCCCTGGGTACGCTTTTGTTTTTGTATTTCGCCTCCGTCGAAATGCGGCTGCCGTGGTCGGGGACGATCCCACGCTCTAAATCAACATCAGCACCCAGAACAGCCACGCTAATTTTATTCGTGGTAATGATGAACACAATACACAGGCTCCTTCTATAACTAGCGATGAAGTTAGAAGGGCCTTGGAACACACGATCCGGGGGAAAGGGGTAGACGAAGATAGAGTAACAGCCGATTTAATTAAAGGTAGGAGACACCATGCTTGAAGATGTTGCGGCCCTTTATACGCAGTAACTCACGACTTAAAGTCTAACTGAGAGCTGGAAGACCGCCAAAAACACTAATTCATAAGAAGCGAGACGTTAAAGAATTGAAGCATTATAGGCCTAGTAGATTGCTTTCAGTATCGTATAAAATATTCACTAATGCACTTTCCAATAAAATCGGAGCAACACTTGACTTCAGTCAACCAAGAGACTGAAGGAAGCCTTCAGGAAGGAATATTCTACAATGGATCGCATCCATGTGATCAATCCGGTAATTCAGAAAATTGCGTCATACAATCAACCTCTTGATTTGGCTTTGACAAAGATGGGGCCTCCTATCTACACTTTGGCCAGCCTTTCTGAGACACATTATCCTGCTTATAACGTTTATATCATATAGATAATGAAGAGGAATTTCATTCAGTAGATATTACCAGCAGTCATATAGGCATTGCATAATCAAGGAATACAGGAGCCATACGTGAATATGTTAGGAAATGTGTAGAAAGATTCCTCATCTACTTTGGATCTCCACAAGACAAGTAGAAAGCTACCTGTCAAGAAATAGGTCATGCAAGGAGACACAATCTCTTTCATGCTATTCACTGCCTGCTTACAAGAAGTGTTCAAGGAATTATACTGGGAAGGCTTAGGAGTGAGGATCGACGGTGAATATCTCAGCAACGTTCGGTTTGCAGATGATATTATTCTGTTCAGCAATACCAGGGAAGAATGACTAGAAATGGTTGAGGACCTTTACCGAGAAGGTGTAAGAGTGGGATTGAAGAATGATATGTAAAAGACAAAGGTAATCTTGAATAGCCGGGCGAGGGAACAAGAACTGATACTCGCCAGTCAGCCTTTGGAGTCTATAAATTAGTGGGTTTATCTAGGTCAATTACCCAGAGGGGATGCTCATCATCAGAAGGGAATTTACAGAAGAATAAAATTGAATTGGAGTGCATACGGCTGGCATTACCAAATCCTCACGGGGAGCTTACCACTGTCGTTGAAAAGAAAAGTGTAGAATCAGTGCATTCTACCGCAGCTGAAAAATATGGGGCTAAAACTTCTAGATTAAAAAAGAAGCTCGAGAGCAAGTTAAGGACCGCACAAAGAGCGATGGAACGAAAAATGTTAGGCCTAACGTTAAGAGACAGGAAGGGAGCGGTCTGGATCAGACAGCAAACGGGGATAGCCGATACTCTAGCTGACACTAAGAAAACAAAATGTGGGCAGCTTGCACTAGTAGTGCAAGGCTGGAGTAAACAGTGGAACTGGTGATCGAGCTAGCTTCTTCCAGGTTTGACTAAGCTTGGATAAGGTTTTCTAGGCAATCCTTAGTGCTGCTGGGCACGGTATTCCGAATAGGCTCGTCGCCGACGCGCAGATTCTCGCTTGGGCGAACGACGCGCTTCAAGGTGAGCGGCTTCTTCTTCGTGTGTCCGGATCTTTAGTCGATCCATGTCAAGGCTACATGTAGTCGCCACATGTAGTCGCTCCGAACTTTTATCTTCTGGTGACGTCACGACTATGCTCCATATTCACACTTGCCGGGCACAGCTAGACAAAGCTCACACAGCCCGCGAACCGTGTTGGCGCGCAGTAACGTCACGGTTTTTGGCTCCGCCTGCCCAGTGGAGAGAGGAGGTTTTGATGGGATCGGTAGTTATGGTGAGGTCACGTGATCCCTCGGCGGGCGCGTGATCTCATTGTGGCTAGGCGAAGCATGTGCGCGGTAGCTGGCAAGGACGGCGTGAAGAGCTTGGCGAAGCGATGGCATGCCTAGGCGAAGCGGGGGAGTAACTATACCAGGTGGTTGGTAGGCGACGCGCAGTGACGCCATGGCTAGACGGAGCAGGTGCGCGGTCGTAGGAGCTGGCGCGGTGGCGCAGCAGCCTTGCCGAAAATAGGCGAAGGGAGGCGCAGCTGTGCTAAGTGGTTGCTAGTCAACGCGTGGTGACGTCATCTCCAGGCGCAGTTTCTGGTCTACGCTACGCGGCGCAACGCAGAGCTTAAACAGCTCCGCTGTTAAAAATTTCTCGGCCCTTCCACAGATGGCTAACCAGCGAAACTGAAAGGTGGGGTTCAGTGTTTATCACTGGGTTAATTTGGAGGGTTCATTAAAGTATTTCTCAATTATGAGGTTACACACATGTTCGGTTGCGACGGATAGGACGACGTCGCGGACAGTATGTCCGCAGTGCGCCGTTGTCGCTTGCGTTCGATGTCTCGAGTTTGCTCGGCGGCGTGGTTAGCAGCATTAGCCCGCTATTGCCGTTTGCGAATTAAAGCTGTCCATTACGTAAGACAATGAATAGCTTATACCTCCTTAAAGAGCCCCTAAACCACCTCCAAATTTTTTGAACATTTCAATAAACATGCGCATCGAGATCAGAATGCCTTCACGATCAACAACGCCAAACGCTGCAGCGCGCTTTACGCGCGGCGAGCGTGCTACAAAATCAAAATCATGCCGTGCTATTCTCCAAGCTTTTCCGGTATCCAAAGCGGTGGTCGCGACGTCACCAGGGGGCTTCTGGTGATTTCACCAGAGGCGACGATGTTGATTGTTCGAACAAGAACCTACGACTTTCTGCTAGCACGTGCACGCGCTCCCTGCTCCTCCTCGACGTGTCGTCACTTGTACATACTTGCGAATAGGTAACTACTGCCCGGAACGCAAGTGCCGAATCGTTCAGGTTCCAACGCAGTCGTGCTTAGCGGTCTGGACACGTGCGCGCGTCGGGACAATAGCAAACAATTAATACAATAACAAAAAAGGGTCCTAGGGCCTTCCCATTTTAATATAAGATGACTTATATTGCCCCTGGAAAACTGTCTTCGCAGCAATGCATTTATGTTTAAAAGTGAAGCCTACTAAAAGGGGATTGGTGTAAGCTTGGTCTTTGTAGGCTGGCTTTCCCACGTTCTGTGTTGCATTGAAACCGACTCAAAGAAAACTGCGATGCGAACCGGTTCCGAGAACGCTTTCGCGTTCCACTCTTAAAGGCGAAGCTTAAGCGTCCTCTCATTTTTTACAGCGTCAGCTGTTATGGGCTCATACCAATAGCCCTTTCGGGTCGCAAGGATGCCGCCGCCGGCGGCGTCCGCCGCGTAGAAACAACGCAAAGTATTTTTCGTCGATGGACCTCAAAACCGGCTACTGGCAAATCGAAGTCGACGAGAGGGACCGGGAGAAGACTGCCTTTATAACACCAGACGGACTGTTCGAGTTCAAGGTCATGCCGTTTGGTCTTTGCTCGGCACCTGCGACTTTCCAACGCGTCATGGATACAGTACTGGCAGGCTTGAAGTGGCAGACTTGCCTCGTGTATTTGGACGACGTCGTTGTGTTTGCCTCAAGCTTCGAAGAACACCTGCGGCGCCTTGAAACAGTTTTTCAAGCTATCAAGACCTCCGGACTCACGTTGAAGCCAGAAAAGTGCCGCTTCGCATACGAGGAGCTCTTGTTTTTGGGCCATGTCATCAACAAGTCTGGAGTGTGCCCTGACCCACAGAAAACGGCGGCCATCACTGACTTTCCTCCGCCCGCCGACAAGAAGGCAGTGCGTAGATTTCTTGGCCTGTGCGCCTATTACAGGCGCTTCGTCAAGGATTTTTCACGGATCGCCGAGCCACTGACGTACCTCACGAAGGCCGACGTCGAGTTCAAGTGGGAGACGCCGCAAATCGAAGCATTTGAAGAACTGAAGCGACGCCTACAATCGCCGCCCATCCTTGCGCATTTCGACGAAAACGCCGATACCGAAGTCCACACCGACGCAAGCAGCGTAGGACTCGGCGCCGTGCTTGTGCAGAGGACTGACGGACTAGAAAGGGTTGTAAGTTACGCTAGCCGGTCGCTATCGAAGGCGGAATCAAATTATTCCACAACAGAAAAGGAATGCCTCGCCATCATCTGGGCTACATCAAAGTTTCGCCCCTACCTCTATGGCAGGCCCTTCAAAGTTGTGAGCGACCACCACGCCTTGTGTTGGCTAGCTAACTTGAAGGATCCTTCAGGTCGCCTCGCACGATGGAGTGTGAGACTTCAAGCATTCGACATCACCGTCGTTTACAAGTCCGGGCGAAAGCACTCTGACGCCGACTGCTTGTCTCGCGCCCCCGTCGAACCGCCGCCACAGGATGACCAGGATGACGACACTTTCTTGGGACCCATCAGTGCCGACGAATTCGCCGAACAACAGCGAGCCGACCCGGAACTAAGGAACCTTGTAGATTACCTGGAAGGCAAGACCGTCACTGTGCCGAAGGTGTTCAGGCGAGGATTGGCGTCGTTTTTCTTGCAAAACGACATTCTCCTAAAGAACTTCTCGCCTCTCCGAGCCAACTACCTCCTCGTGGTACCCTCAGCATTGCGTCCAGAGGTTCTGCAAGCTCTCCATGACGACCCAACGGCTGGACACCTCGGTTTTCCCCGCACGCTCGCGAGGATACAAGAAAAATACTACTGGCCTCGCCTCTCTGCCGACGTCGCCCATTACGTAAGGACATGCCGAGACTGTCAGCGACGCAAAACACCGCCGACAAGGCCAGCCGGACTTCTACAGCCGATCGAGCCACCTCGCCGACCGTTCCAGCAGATTGGGATGGACTTACTGGGGCCTTTTCCGACGTCGACGTCCGGGAATAAATGGATCGTCGTAGCTACGGACTACCTCACCCGCTACGCCGAAACAAAAGCCTTGCCCAAAGGCAGTGCTGCCGAGGTAGCCCGATTCTTCGTTGAGAACATCCTGCTGCGTCACGGTGCCCCAGAAGTCCTCATCACCGACAGAGGTACTGCCTTTACGGCAGAACTAACTCAAGCCATCCTGCGATACAGCCACACAAGCCATCGCCGGACCACCGCCTAAACCCGCAGACGAATGGCCTCACCGAGCGCCTAAATAAGACCATCGCCGACATGCTGGCAATGTACGTCGACGTCGAACACAAGACGTGGGATGCCATCCTTCCGTACGTGACCTTCGCATACAACACGGCCGTGCAAGAAACGACGCACATGGCGCCGTTCAACCTGGTCTACGGAAGGAACCCGGCAACGACGCTTGACGCCATGCTACCGGACGTCACCGACGAAGAAAATCTCGACGTTGCCACCTATTTGCAGCGTGCCGAAGAAGGTCGACAGCTCGCCCGACTGCGCATCAAGAACCAGCAGAGGACCGACAGCCGACACTACAACCTTCGACGACGCTACGTCGAGTACCAGCCCGGTGACCGTGTTTGGGTCTGGACTCCGATACGCCGACGAGGACTTAGCGAGAAGCTGTTACGTCGCTATTTCGGACCATATAAGATCACCCGACGTATTGGCGCACTGGACTATGAGGTCGTGCCAGACGGCATTTCGCAATCACAGCGGCGCCGGGCACGACCTGAAGTCATCCACGTGGTGCGTCTTAAGCCTTTCTACGCCCGCTGACAAACTTAGGTACTTTGTTACTTTTTATTGTTTTTTTGTTATTTTGTTTATTACGCATGGTTTTGTTTTCGCTTTCGTGTTTGTTTGTAGCATCGGGACGATGCTTTTTAAGGGGAGGGTATTGACACGTACACATGTTTATCTTTCACCGGTGGCCGCTTTCTACATTGGCTGACAAATGTTAAACTTTATCGCTCGGCGCAGGACGCGCCTGCATTGGAAGCTTCTCGGACGTTATCAATGCTTCTATCCGTCGTCTGTGGTCACCGACGCCCATGTAATCTGATTGTATGAGCGACGCGAATTGTCTAGAACTTTCTGGAAGACACGCGGGCATCAGGGATTAATCTAGAACCTTCGACGACTCAGGTATAAAAACCGACGCGTTTCGCCGCTGATCAGATTTCGACGATCGCCGACTGTGTTCGCTGCTATCGTTGTGCTTCAAGTGTAACTTGCTTTTCTGGGCACAGGTTCGCCCAATAAAGAATCAGTTTCGTCATTCCCAGTTTTACGACTGTTTGCTTCATCGTCACTACTACGTGACAATATTTTGTAAATACATCCTTCGCCTCCATCTCGCTTCCGTCACACTTTGGGGAAGGTGCGGGGTACGTCTCGCCTCACAACGGAACTTCGCAGCGGCCGTCGGTTCGGACATCTGTCTGCAATGGCGGAAGACACAGCGTCTACATCAGCGCCCGCCGCTTCAACGGTCGTTCTTGTGCAACCCCGGGATCCTGGCACGTTCTCCGGTTCCGGTGACGCGGACGTTGAAGACTGGCTGGTGCAGTACGAATGCGTGAGTAAAAACAACCGATGGGACCCTACCATGATGTTGGCAAATGTAATCTTCTACCTGACAGGCACTGCGAAGGTATGGTTTGATAATCACGAAGCTGAGATTGAGAGCTGGGACACCTGCAAAGAAAAACTCCGAGAATTGTTTGGGAAGCCCCTTGGCCGGAAGATCGCCGCGACAAAGACGCTCGCGTCACGTGCGCAGACGGCTACTGAATCTTACGTCGCGTACATAGAAGACGTATTAGCGCTATGCCGAAAGGCCGACGCCGAGATGCCGGAGGACGACAAGGTTGGGCATATCCTGAAAGGGATCGCCAACGACGCCTTCAACCTTTTAATGTGTAGAAGTTGTTGTACAGTCGACGCCATTATAAAGGAGTGCCGGCGCTTTAAGCAGGCTAAAAGCCGGCGCATTGGCCACTCGTTTGCCCGGCTTCCCAACACGGCGGCAACGTCCTCTTGCGAAGACCGCACGGCTGCACAACCGTCGGTTCCACCAGATCAGCTGACACGTATTGTACGCCGCGAACTTGAGGCCATGGCCCCCGCTCCAGTTCACGGCTGTGACTCGAGCTCGATTACGGCTCCATTCGTTCAAGCCATCGTCCGGCAGGAGCTCGCCAACATGGGCATTCACTCTGTGTGCACTGTTGCCAGCCCAAGACAAACTTCGTGGCGTCCGCCCTCTTCTTATCAAGAGCAGCGATACGCTACTCGATATCGCGACCCTGCTACGTGGCGAACCCCTGACGATCGACCGTTATGTTTTACTTGTCACCGTATCGGCCACGTCGCCCGTTATTGCGCCACCCGCTGGTCCTCGGCGCCTCGAACGCTGTCTACCCCTTACCGCCGTCCCGAGAGCACCCGCATTCCGCCTTCAACCCAGACCTATTTCCCCAACGACGGTGTTTCCCCCAGGATAAGTAGCCGCTCCCCGTCGCCGCTTGGTCACCAGTCACGCTCGCCTCCAGGCCGTCGCCCGTCGTCGCGCTCACCACAGACTCGCCGCCCGTCGTCCCCCTTCAACCCTGCTCGTGCCTATCAGGAAAACTAAACAATACAGCGCCCGGAGGTGACGCTGCATTGACGACTGCCGCCACAAATCCTCTTCTGACGCTGCCGACAAGACGAAGCTTGTTAGACGTTGATGTTCATGGCATAAGTATTTCTGCACTCATCGATACTGGCGTGCACATCTCTGTAATGAGTGCAGATTTTCGTCGACGACTTCATCAAGTGCTCACGCCTGCCGCCTCCCGCACCCTCCGCGTCGTTGATGGAGGGACTCCTGCCGTTCTTGGGATGTGCACCGCCCGCGTCTGCATTGCTGGTCATCCCACTTCCGTCGAATTTGCCGTCATCGAGAAGTGCCCCCATGACCTTATTCTCGGCTTAGATTTTTTGTCCGCTCATTCTGCCCTCATTGATTGTACGACCGGTGCTCTTCAGCTTGAGCTGCCCCATCCTCCCGACAGTCCAGCTGACATAACGCCACGCTTATGCTCTCGCCACCACGTTCGTTTGCCGCCTCAAGCTGCTACATAGGTTACTTTGACGTCTTCACATGACATTCCCGATGGTGACTACGTCTTGTCTCCGATTATCGACGTCCTGTTAGCCCGCGATGTCGCCCTGGCCATTGTTTCCGTTGCTGACAATAAGGTGGTCGTGCCGCTTCTCAACGTCAGCCTGTTGACTCAGGTTATCCCGCAATGCATGTCGTTGGCCACCATTTCCGCGCTTGACCCCTGCAAGATTGCCACTTTGGATGCCGATGTTTCGCCACCTTCTTGCTCGGCTAACTTCGCGCCTTCGTCTCTCGAGGACATTAACAAGATGATTGCTCCCGATCTGACCCAGGCGCAAGCCCAAGATCTCTACCGGGTCCTGGCGTCCTATCGTGACATCTTTGATTTTGACGGCCGTCCTCTAGGCCAAACATCTGTCGTGGCTCATCGAATAAACACTGGTGACGCCACTCCTATACGCCGATATCCATATCGCGTATCGCATCACGAACGTCAAGTCATCCAGAACGAGGTCGACAAAATGATTACAAAAGACGTCATAGAACCTTCATCTAGCCCGTGGGCCTCCCCTGTCGTCCTCGTGAAAAAAAAGGACGGCAGCTGGCGTTTCTGCGTTGATTATCGGAATTTGAACAAAGTCACTCATAAAGGCGTCTACCCTTTGCCTCGTATCGATGACGCCCTCGACTGCCTTCATGGAGCCCAATATTTTTCTTCCATTGACCTTCGGTCTGGCTATTGGCAGATTTCAGTCGAACCTATGGACCGCGAAAAATCGGCCTTTATTACGCCCGATGGCCTATACCAATTCAAGGTCATGCCGTTCGGACTGTGTAATGCCCCAGCAACTTTCGAACGTATGATGGACTCCTGCTGCGGGGATATAAGCGGTCCATCTGTCTATGCTATTCAGACGATGTGATTGTCTACTCGCCTACATTTGAGAGCCACCTCACCCGTTTATCGGCCGTTCTTGCCGTCTTCCGAAGAGCCACCCTTCAGCTGAACTCCGCCAAGTGCCGTTTCGGGCGGCGGGAGATAACTATGCTCGGTCACCTTGTCAGTGCTGCCGGTGATCAACCAGACCCCGACAAGGTGCGAGCAGTGCAACAATTTCCCGTGCCGCGTTCAGCCAAATACGTCCGCAGTTTTGTAGGATTATGTTCCTACTTTCGTCGCTTTGTCCGGAACTTCGCGGACATCGCCCGCGCTCTTACGGAACTCTTGAAGAAGGACGTTCCTTTCGTGTGGGGACCCGAACAAGCAGCTTCGTTTTCGGCCCTCGTCCGCCTACTCACTACACCACCAATACTGGCCCATTTTGACCCCTCGTCGCCTACGGAACTTCGCACTGATGCCAGTGGTCATGGAATTGGGGCTGTCCTTGGCCAAACACAGCACGGCAAGGAACGTGTCATCGCCTACGCCAGTCGCCTTCTGTCCTCGTCTGAACGAAACTTTTCCATCACTGAACGCGAGTGCCTGGCTTTAGTGTGGGCTGTCACCAAATTCAGACCTTACTTGTTTGGCCGAACTTTTTCTGTAATTACAGACCATCATGCTCTATGCTGGCTTTCGTCGCTGAAGGATCCGTCTGGACGTCTCGGCCGCTGGGCATTACGGCTTCAAGAATACTCGTTTGATGTGCACTACAAATCTGGACGATTGCACCAGGACACTGATTGCTTGTCCTGTCACCCTGTCAATGCTCCCGACCTTATTGAACCTGACTCCGACGCCTGCGTACTGTCTATCCTTGCATTGGATGATATCCCCACCGAACAGCGACGGGACGCGTCCTTAAGGCTTATCATCGACCGTCTTACCTCTCCATCACCAGACCATTCTGTTCGCCTGTTTGAGCTACACGAGAACATTCTGTATCGTCGTAATCTCAGCCCGGATGGCCCAGAGCTTCTGCTTGTCCTACCTCGCCATCTTCGCTCCAGTGTTCTTCATCAGCTTCATGACGTACCAACTGCCGGTCACCTAGGTGTCTCTCGTACTTACGCCCACATCCGACGCCGGTTTTTCTGGCCTGGCATGTACCGTTCTGTGCTCCGCTATGTCGCTGCTTGTGAACGCTGCCAACGCCGCAAGCGCCCTTCAGCGCTGCCTGCAGGCCAGCTACAACCTATTGACATCCCTGCAGAGCCATTCTTCCGCGTCGGCCTTGACCTTCTAGGCCCTTTCCCTACGTCCATCTCGGGAAACAAATGGGTTGCGGTCGCGACAGACTACGCCACGCGCTTCGCAATCACCAGGGCTTTACCGACAAGCTGTTCTACAGACGTCGCTGACTTTCTCCTACATGACGTAATTCTACATCATGGCGCCCCTCGGCAGCTCCTCACCGATCGCGGGAGATACTTCCTATCAAGAGTGGTAGATGACATCCTTCGTGCTTGCTCCACTGAACATAAGCTCACCACTGCTTATCATCCGCAGACGAATGGATTGACCGAGCGCCTGAACCGAACGCTAACCGAGATGCTGGCCATGTATGTTTCACCAGATCACCGTGACTGGGACTGCAAGTTACCCTTTGTTACCTTTGCGTACAATTCCTCGCGGCATGACACCGCCTGATATTCACCGTTTTATCTGCTGTTTGGCCGACATCCTGCGTTGCCCTTCGAGACTCTACTTCCTTCGGCTCCTCACTCGCCTACTGAATACACCAGTGACGTCGCAGCTAGAGCCCGTGCAGCTCGTCAACTTGCCCACGATCGACTTTCTGCTTCGCAAGCAGCCCAGAAGTCCCGTTACGATAGCCGACACAGAAGCGTGCACTTCACGCCTGGCTCTCTTCAAGCCACCGCATTGGCCTATCAGAGAAGCTCCTCTCACATTACACCGGACCCTACAAGGTCCTTCGTGAACTCGGTGACGTAAATTACGAAATTGTACTCCTGGATCCTGATTCTTCGACCTCATCGCTGCCAACTGAAGTCGTTCATGTGTCCCGGTTGAAGCCATACTGCTCTTCCAGCTCCTCGCCTTAATAGCAAGCGCCAGGACGGCGCTTCAGCAGCCGGAGAGTGATGTTACGGAGCAATCCATAAATGGATCAACGCGATGCTTGGCAGCACGCCAAAGACGACGATGACGACGCTAGCTCTTGGCCCGGATCGGACGTCCCTTGCCCTAGCCTCCTCTGTATATATTTTGTAAATACATCCTTCGCCTCCATCTCGCTTCAGTCACAATATATATATATATATATATATATATATATATATTAGGTCGGCGCACTCACTCATGCGTGCACTCACTCACACTCACTCGCACTCATTTCAAAGGCGTGAGTGCGAGTGAGTGCCAATGAGTGTGAGTGGAGGTGAGTGCGAGTGCGAGTGAGTGTGAATGAGTGTGAGTGCAGGTGAGTGCGAGTGGGAGTGAGTGCCTGTGAGTGTGAGTGGAGGTGAGTGCGAGTGGGAGTGAGTGCCAGTGAGTGTGAGTGCAGGTGAGTGCGAGTGCGAGTGAGTGTCAGTGAGCGTGAGTGGAGGTGAGTGCGAGTGCGAGTGAGTGCCAGTGAGTGCGAGTGGAAGTTAGTACCAGTGTGAGTGAGTGCCAGTGACTGTGAGTGGAAGTGAGTGCGAGTGCGCGTGAGTGCCAGTGAGTGTGAGTGGAAGTGAGTGCCAGTGAGTGTGTGCCAGTGAGTGTGAGTGAGTGGAGGTGAGTGCCAGTGAGTGTGAGTGGAGGTGAGAGCCAATGAGTGTGAGTGGAGATGAGTGTGAACGTGACTGAGTGCTGTGTGAGTGGAGCTGAGTGTGAACGTGACTGAGTGCTGCGATTGTGAACGGGGTGAGTGCTTCTGGGTGTGTATAGGTGAGTGTTAACGTGAGTGTGAGTGCAGGTGGGTGTGAACATGAGAGAGTGGTTGTGAGTGGAAGTGAGTGCGAACGTGGTGAGTGCTTGAACGATAAGCAGAGGTGATATCGGTTCACCTTGCTTGCGGAATAATGGAGGCACGATGTGCGTACAAGCTCACTCGCGGTGATGACTTATCGCACTAGCAGATTGTGCATGCCAAGATAGAAACCACTAAGGTCGTAATAATCCAAGGATCAGCCATGAGTGAGACAATGTATAATGAGATGAGCGGATATATTATATTGCGATAGCAATTATATGGACACTCCAAGCGAACTTCTGCCGTGGTCGTGGACGTCGTTCTGAGGTTCCGTATAAAGTCCAAACGCGGCAAAATCGTCGCAGCGTGCCGGCGGTACGCTGTGTGTGCGAGTGCAAGCTTGCGAGCGTCAGCCCACACTTGCTGCTCAATCTCGCGCGCGCGCGAGAAAAGGCGGGGCGGAAGCGCGCTGCTTCTGTCGCGCGTCAGGCATTGGGGGGGGGGGGCGTTTTGCTCCGGCGGCGGCCGCGTGGGTGTCGTATCTCGAAAGCGATCTGCGACGTGGAAAAAGGGCGCGTGCGCGCGCCTCCTCTTCAAAGCGATTTGCGCCGTGAACAAAGTTCAACTAGAGCCGGTAACTTCTTATGCGCCGCGTTTTCGACTTTTAGTTCGCTTTGAAGCGAGATGCGGCACGAAGGTCAATTCGCTCGCGGCTATAGCTGCGCCTCCTTACTCCAGCGTTCTGACAGCGAGTTTCCGCGGTCATTCAGCGAGATGCGTTCATGCATCAGGGTCTGGTATGCGCCTGCTGCACCCTGGGTGTTGCCACGGTTAATGGCGCTGGAGTCGAGTGGCGCTGTTGGCGGCGAGGAAGGCGTCGTCGGACAGCGGTCAATGACGGTACCGACGCGGGTTGTCGAAATTCAGCCGGGGCGGCAGCTCCCGGGTAATGTTCTTGGCGAGCTCCAACCTGGGTACGACGCGACGGACAGGATCAGGTGATGGGTGCGAGACACCATCGAGACTCGCGTCACGGGATGGTGGTGGCAGTCCACCTGACGTATTGTGCACAGCCTTCAACCTCCGACTTGTTAGAGCGGTCACCGGAAGGCCCTAAAGGCAAGTCGGCAGAAAGAGAGGACAGGCAGTGCAGGGCAGGGACGAAGGTCGCTGCTGCTACTGGTGCTGCGGCGCTCTCGCTGGCTTGTAGGTGCCGCGGTGTGTCGACAGTTGACAAGGTCAGAGGCAGCGGAGACGGCACGGGGTAGGGCTCGCGCGCTGTCTCGGAGGCTCGCTCAGCCGGCAGCGTAGACAAATCGGGTGAAGCTTTGGTCGGGGGCCGAATGGCAGGAGCGATGTCGTGGGGCACAGGAGCCGGCGTAGGGTCGGCGATGGCACCACTGTCGCGTGTCATCGTTGGAGGTGAGCAAGGCAATGACGTGGCCGGTATCATGGTCGTGTCGATACCCTTGGTGACATCATTATGCGCGTACGCGCACGAAAGGGACCCCTGGAGAGAGCCGGAGGCCGGGGACTGTGCGGTAGCACAACTGTTAGTCGACGAGACTGTGTCGGGGCAACTCGTGGGAGGAAGGCTCGCCTGATGGTGGCTTACGGGCGTTGAAAGAGACGCGTCTGGTGCTGGCCGGGAGGGTGTAGGCACTTAGTCGCGCACCGTGCCGTCCACCTCTGAAAGAGGGCGCTAGGCTGCGCCGCAGAAGTTGAGGACAGACTGCCGCAGTTCGTCATACGGGCGCGGGCCAGGCGATGGAACGCTGAGTTGGAGCTGTAGAACAAGCGGCAGGAAGTCGAGGAGTACCGCGTACTTAAACTCCTGAATTCATATGTTGTTCAGCTCCAGAGCGGCCTCGAACTGGGCGAACCACGCGCCGACGTAGCTGGACAAGAACGGCGGCAGTTGTGGGTCGAACTGTGGCTCAGGCCAGTGAGCTATGGCAGCGTGTTGCTCGGGAAAAGGCGCGCTCCACCGGGTCACCACAGTAGCAGGAACGTGACGGCTGCTGTACGAGCCGTGCCGTCGTTCCTACTTTTACATAAGGGTGAAGGCGGCTAGCGGAGCGGCGGCTGCGACGACCAGCGTAGCAAGCTTTCAGAACGACACTGCGTGTGCCGAGCTAGTGCTTCGAGCACGCGCTGCGTTTCTTTACTTTTTTCTCTTTGCAGCGCCGACCATAGCGCTGCGCGCTGCGGCGTTGGTGGACGCTACAATGTTACACATGCATGGTATGTCCCTGTGATAAGGTTCTTTCAATGAATTACTCGCTACTGAGGCACAGCCTCAGCGCATGAAATGACGAAGCCGTTCGTTATCACAGCAAGTCATTCAATAAAGAAAATACAGCGAGAAGAGAAAACGAAACTTCGCAAACTAATCACGAAAACAAAATAGGATTAAGTCTAGAAAGAAAACATAAAAGTCAGAAGGGGCCTGCAGTTTCATGGTTCGCACTGGAGCTCTGGGATGGACTAGAAGCGGCGACAGAGGCGGAGCTCAAGTGGAGTAGTGGTGGCGAAACTATAAGTCGTCGAAGCAAATCCTGTTCACCCCCAAGCGAACACCAGGGATCCAGTGCAGGAGGAAGTTCCGCAAGTTTCACTGTGACGTTGGGAACCTGATAGGTCACCATAGGAGGGCAGAGGTCTTGTCACCGGACACCAAGTCCAAGGGATTCACCTCTGCAACCGGTACAAGGGCTTCATTTATTCCAATGGCGGTGGGCACCTTATCATCAGGCAGCCATGATCGACACTGCTGTGAAGACAGGCATAGTGGAGACGGGTAACGGCTAGACGCCCTTGCGGCGTTCGTCAGCCGCAGGCTGCAGGAAGAAGTTGGTTATCGTGTCGATCCCAGGTGGGAGCCTGGAGCGGCCTTGGGCCAGGACCTCGACTGGCCGCTACTCCCGCACCCTGGTCATCTTCTTCCCCCTCTTCTTCCAGTCTACCACGATGGCTGTCGCTTGCTTGCTTCCTTGCTTGTGGCTCACTTCTGGCACTTACCCACAACGATCACGGCACTCGCGCACTTCACATATCACAGTCCCTACGCTACAGGTTCTTGCTCACGCTCACGTCCTCGTCGTCTTCAGCAGAACGGGACCTAGATGGCACGACTTGGTCGCTCAGCAAAACGTAGCGTGTCAATTTGCCGAGGTGCTGGATGAACGGTGGCGGCGGCTAGAACGTTCAGGAGCGGCAGGAGATCAGAACGACCAGGAATAGTACTGGCTGGGAACAGTCGCGAAATGCATCACGCCTTCAAGTGTACCAGAAAGCTGGAAGAACGCCAACATTATACTAATGCGTAAGAAGGGAGACGTTAAAGAATTGAAGAACTATAGACACATTTGCTTGCTTTCAATATTGTATAAAATATTCACCAGGATAATTTCCAATAGAATCAGGGCAACACTTGACTTCAGTCAACCAAGAGAACAGGCTGGCTTCGGGAAGGGATATTCTGTGATGGATCATATCCATGTCTTCAATGAGGTAATCGAGAAATTTGCGGAGTACAATCAACCGCTCTCTTTGGCTGTCGTGGATTATGAAAAGGCATTTGATTCAGTACAGATACAAGCAGTCATAGAGACATTGCGTTGTCAACGAGTACAGGAAGCACATGTGAATATCGTGGCAAATATCCACAAAGATTCCACAGCTACCTTGGTTCTCCACAAGAAAAGTAGAAAGTTACCTATGATGAAAGGAGTCAGTCGAGCAGACACAATCTCCCCAATGCTATTTACTGCATGCTTAGAAGTAATCAAGCACTTAGAATGAGAAAGCATAGGAGTCAGGATCAACGGAGAATATCTCAGCAACCTTCGGTTTGCAGATAACACTGTCCTACTCAGCAACAATACGGACGAATTAGAACAAATGGTCGAGGAACTTTACCGACAAAGTGTAAGATTGGGATTGAAGATTATGATCCAGAAGACAAAGATAATGTTCAATAGTCTGGCAAGGGAACAATAAATAATTCAGGATCCCCAGTCAGCCGCTGGAGTCTGTAAAGGAGTACTTTTATCTAGGTCAGTTACCCACAGGGCACCCTGATCATGAGAAGGAAATTTACAGAAGTATAAAATTGGGTTAGAGGCTGGCATTGTGGTTGGGCTGGGCTGGTTGGGCTGGGCTGGTTGGGCTGGCATTGTGAAATTCTGAGTAGGAGCTTACCACTGTCGTTAAAAAGAAATGTGTACAATCACTGCATTCTACCGGTGCTAACATATGGAGCAGAAACTTGGAGGTTAACAAAGAAGCTCTAGAAAAGTTTAAGGATCGCACAAGGAGTGATGGAATGAAAATGTTAGGCCTAACGTTAAGAAACAGGAAGAGTGTGGTGCGGATCAGACAGAAAACGGCTTTAGCCGATATTCTGATTGACATTAAGGGAGAAAATGGAGCTGGTCAGGCCATATGATGCGTACGATGGATAACTGGTGGACGATTAGACTTACAGAATGAATACCAAGAGAGAGGAAACGTAGTCGAGGACGGCAAAAAATAGATGGGGAGATGAAATTAGGAAAGTTTCAGGCGCAAGTTAGAATCAGCTGGCGTAAGACAGGGGTAACTGGAGATTGCAGGGAGCGGCCTTCGTCCTGCAGTGGACATAAATATGGGCTGATGATGATGAATATTATTATTGTATAATATGCATATTTATGTATCAGAACATCACCATGACCAGTGGTCCCACTGGCACACATCCAGCAGCACACATCGTCCAAGATATTTGCGTTGCACAATATCCGGGATCGGTCCAAGGTAAGAAGCTAGAAACACCCGATACGTAAAATTTGTCATAACTAGCTTAGAAACACTTTGTTCTAATACGGATTTGTAAACAGTCAACAAACGCCCGACGCATGAATTTCGGAATTTTTTGTCACCTGTGAGAACAAAAAACTCCCGGCCGCATGTTCAGCCAATTTCTATGAAAGAAGTAACGCAGATAGCGGTTTCCTTTAAGATGTATTAAATCTTACCATTCTGTTTCCTAGCAAATGTGTGAAAACGGACAATGAGAACCATATATTGACGAGGTAGCATGCCTCTAAACAGATGAATGTTCTTTATTTTGTTCATACATATCAAAGAGAAATATCAGACGATGTCTGAAACGCCAGGACCGCGTCCGTAATTTCAAGCATCTGGCTCTGGCACACTGTCCGAGCGACCATGCGGAAGGCGTTTAGGAATATGTGAAACATGGTGAAGTGGCACGATGGCATGGACTTGACTTGAAGTGTAAAGCAGCATGGCTGGGAAGAAGTAAAATGAAGAAATACAAGGCATCAGCATCATCCTACAAGAATCAGACACAATGCTACCTGGTCTGGCAGAATATTGTATCGCATGTATTTGGTACATCCATAATTGGTGCAGATGCTCTATTTTGAATTTACTTTCGTAACTTTTTGCAGCCAAATTTTTTTTCAATAGGCTAAAGTGTGCACAACAACCAGGTACGTTCCAGTTTCTGTTCAGAATGTATCAGGAGCTATTTGGAAGTAAATAAGGAACACCCATGAAGGTACGTCCAGAAATACTGGTGTTTAATAATGAGATTTCTGATATTTTGCAAGCAATGACATAACACCTACTTCATGACCTATCTTCAAATCGCGCATTCATTTGATGTTATTTTTTATGATAAAAAAAATACCATTCGGCAGAAACACTGAATGCTGCTTACGTGCGGGAAATATAGCATTATCGTTCCTTTTGTGAAACCTTTACTAAGCCAGATGGCTACGACGAGACGTGTGCAATCACGCACGAACTATGCACAGATTTAGTCATCCAGAACCGTGGAACTACCGTGGCGTCTCGCAAGCGTCTCGCATCCCAATAGGCCGAGTTCGACTCCCACCCAGAACGAAATGTGCCAAATCTTCTTTTCTGAGCCATTAATTTACTTTCTTCACTGGAAACTCCCTGATAGATTTCTCGTCAATCCGATAATTTTTGAAGTGTTTTTACTCCTAGCGTCATCGGTTATTTTTGGTACCATCACTCCGTCACGCTGCCGGATTTTTGAGTAGTGTGGCATATAATGCTTTCGCATTAAAAAAAAGACCGCCGAACTATTGGCCCTATATTAAAAGCTAGTGGACATCATTTGCAGATGCACTGCAAATAAGATATATCAAATGTGCAAACATTTACTTGTGAGTCTGTATTAAACGGACATGACTTCATCGAAGGTAAGTACACCAATATTAAAGTCTATAGGTGTGACTATTAGGCAACACTAAAAACAAAATAAAATTTTCATCGAACGAACGGTAGCATGAGATTGATGCGGGTTTCTTATAAAGTAAGCTTTGCACACTAAGAAACACTTGTCCTGGTTCCATTTCCTTTCAACGGCGATGCTTTCTCTATAAAAAGCACCTGTTGGGTTTACTATACATCCTAGTGCTTAGTCGTGTTTAGGCAATCTTCCCTTAATTGATTTTGTATGCACCTTCAGGGCTTCCAAATAACTTTTTTTTCACATTGACATCACACAAGGTCACTGCGGGAGTACCAACTGCACCTTAAAAAGAAATATACCGTAGAAGAACACTTTATACTGCAGCTCTTGGAGGGCAGTGAAATCTATGGTGGAAGCTGTCACAGTACTCAACGCCATCAGAAGGCTCATTTTTCAAGAAACGGCAAGTTATCTTGGTCCGGCTCTGTCTCTTCAGGCCTTACGAATATTGCTTTCAGTAGAAATGATAGACTTGCTATATAGAAATATTTTGGAATGTATTGAACTGAAATGTTCAATACATTCCAAAATATTTCTATATAGCGAGTAGTGAAGTTTTTCTGCAGAGTTCAAAGGTAGTGTTAACGTACCCAAAATAACACCAGCAATCATAAGCACTTGGGTGATGGATGCCATGGCTTTTCCTGCAAAGAAAATTGATAACGCGGCCGATTACGCATGGGTAGTTAACTCCATACGAAAACATCATTCACGTCACCTGCTTCATAGGTCATTCTTTCCGAACATAAACAGCAAATTGCCGTTACCACATCTCGGGTTTCTCTTACTTGAGTTATATTACAGAGAACCGAACTTGGGTTGAAATTTATATTGGGTTGCATGTCAAAGTAGAACTACTACAAGGCAGCAAAAAGGTAAAAAATAGCTTAGCAAAGGCGGTCGTGTCCGTGTACATGATAACGGTCAGATGGAAGAACCAAAAAGCGTTATGATGCTCGAATCCTACGTGTTATGTTTAAGACGAGATCCTACTGAGCATTCAGCGTCAGCTCATGTCACCAAAAATCTGAATTTTCGTTCTGAAGATAGAAAGCTTACTAGCACCAAATAATTCGCATAGTTAGATCATAAAGCAGACAAAAAGAGCAAGGTCGACAATGTCATGGATGACATGTGTCCAGGTTTGATCCCTATAAAGAAGCCGATTTCGGCTTCTTTATACTGCGCCCATACCACGTTTTCTGGCTCGCGCAGGTGGAAACTTCCGTGCTCAAATTACGGCGTAAATCATTAATTAGCACATTCGGCCGATTAATATCAAAACTTGAAAAGCGCCTGGCGGTGTGCTTTACATTCCTCTTGTCGAAGACGAGTGCTCGCAAAGCACCGAGCTCGAAGCGCTATCACCTTATTCCTGTGAAAAAGACACACGTCTCAAAGGGCTCCGAGCGCACGGCGTGTTTAACTTTAATTTTTATCGACGCATTCGGTGGGGCCGTTTTGGCTTTTACTTTCGTTTTTGCTTAAATTGAAGAAGTTGTAAACTTAAGCCTTTGACAACATAAAGCACGGGCGCTCGGTGATTAATGCGAAAGAAACGATGTGAAAAGGCGTAGTCATGCATTCAGAAATGTCTGCGTTGGTAACCTCTAGGCAAGCCTTTGTAAAGGCAAAATGTTTTGCGCCATTTTAGTCCATGTTGACTTCGCCGAAACTTTCAGTATCTTCCATTTCAACACCTTTCCATTAATTTGACCCACAATGTATTAGCGCACGGGTTTACTCTGTACAAGATATCTCGCCGCCTAACAAATATTCTCATAAGTAAGCTCAAGTACTTTTTTTAACTGCGCACACGTTATTATGCCGTCGAAAAGACACCACGGTCCTTCCTTTCGTGAGAATCGTCCCAGAATAGCCCATAATGTTGAAGAAACGTTGTGAGCTATTATCCTGTTCGCCTCTGAAGAAATTATTCATGAGGCGTCCGCATGCATACTTGCTGCTACTAGCTAATAAGTATTGTCTAAGAGCATTATTCTCTGTGTAATATATTTGCATCTATCTAAGTAGTATGCTGTATTTATGGCGCACAAGAGATCCCCCATACTTACGGTAGTTTCACTTCTCACAAACTAAGCAGCTATAGAACCGTTTGGAAAACTGCGACACACAATATTGCTTTCGTTCTCGATATTCTCTATATATACAGTGCATGTAAGCTTTAAATGTTCCTTCACATGACCAAAAAAATGTTTTATAGATGATTTCTTGACTGCTCTAAAGTGCTTTCAGCCTTTACCAATGTCACATTATTGTTATTTCCACACATAAAACCGCGACAAGTCAGCGGAAACATCAAGTATTCTGCCGTCATTCATGTTCGTCCGAATATGGCACGTATAGTAGAACAGAAACAGGAAGCATAACATTTACATGTTTTAAGCTTTGTACTATCCGCAGAAGAAATACGTACACAAGTGAAAATGAAGATTAAACTCTATGTGACGCTACGGATATATTTCCCTGAACAGTGACCCGTAGTTCTTAACCTGGGTTGCTTTATTTGCCTATAAGTAAATAAATCAAACACGGCCGTCACTTGGCCTGTACTTTCATAAGACATACCCTATAATTGATGAGGTATTCATTTTTGTCACCAACTGCAACCTTAGTTCTATAACCTTAGCGAGAAATATGCGCTCAGAATTAAGAAGAGCAGCATTGTATTATTATCTTACTTGTCATTTGCGATTATTTTGTAAACTCTGTAAAAGCACCTTCGATAAATAAAGGTGTATATGTATTACATAGACTAGAAACTTATCGAGAATCAAACCTTTAATATATTTTGGGGACCTCCACTGAGTAATAACAAGAAGTTTGTGTTTCCTTATAGAATGGTTTTGGTGTACTTTTGTGATTTTGTACTGAAGCATAAGTTTGGCAACATATATATTGGAAATATTTCTATTAAAATGACGCTTACGCTGCTTCATACGGTAAGCCATTACCCTGCAGCAGAATTCTCTGAATACTTTGATCCCTAATAAGTAGAATGAGTATTATAAATTGCCAAAGCAATATCACATTCTGAGCCATAATCGGTCATATGTGGCCATAATGTCTTGATCATGTTGATATCTGGATAAACATATTTTCTCTACTTTTAATTCTTCTTGTACTCTCACTTTTGTAAACATTGATCAGATAATGTTCGACAACATTTAAAATTATCCAAGCGACATTTTAGGATACAGTGGCAGCATTTATCTGTGTGCAAAACCTAAATTACTTTAGTGGAATTATCTTTAAAATAATTGAGTATTATGTTAGGAATATTTCATGTTTGCTGTGTTTCAGGTCATGATGCATTGCCTGTAAATTTCAATGAGGCAAAGGTAACAAGTGATTGTGCCGTTCTTTATTACAAGCATTCCAGAGTCTCTCCCATATTAAATTTTTGTTTATAAATTTGTATTTATTATTTTTACACGAAGATGGATGCACATTCGGGTGATCTGCCCTAACACTTCTTTATTACAATAGTAAAGGTAAAGCAACCAGGAAAACAATTTAATAGTACTGATGCATATCGGTCGCCGAAAGGAACTAAAACAAAACCTTGCACGTACGCTACGCGCTTCGAAAGAACATTAGTTTAACACAGTGCTGCCGAACTTCGTAGTAGAGGATCAAGAAAATTTTGGAACTACGTAAGCGAAAAAAGATAAAACAGTATCACAAATTTCTATTCATGATACTATAGTTACCGACCTTGGCGATATTCCATGTCATTTCAATGACAAGTTTCCTAGAGTGTTTTTCTAACATTGGTAGTTTTCGATCAAGTGACAGGCACCTCACCCTCTGATGTGAATTGTGTTTCATACCCTGGCGTAGTTTATATGCTACTAAATTTCATAACTAAGTCATCATGTGCTCCTAACAACCTTGCTAACGTGCTTCTGAAGGATATGCTGGGTTCATTGCACAGTTTTTTGTTATTATCTATGGTAATTCATTACTTCATGGAACATCACCGGGTGTGTGAAAGATAGCCAGATTTGTGCCCGTACAAAAAAGGTGATCGGGATTTGTTACAATATTAGCATCCTATATCGCATACATCATCAGGCTGTAAACTAATGGAACATATTGAAAGACGGAAGACGACCAGGACAGGCAGCGATGCCAGACCCGTTTATTCCGCAGGCACGGCCCAGGCTCAAGCACGAAGAAGAAGAAGAACAGGGATCATGATGGCTATATACAAATGAGAACGATGAAGTACCTTAAATGTGCTTACACTAATCCCCCCCCCCCCCCTCGTGTAAGCAGCCAACCTGGCCGCAATCGAAAGATCGGCTGAACGGGAAATAAAGTGTCTCATGCGGGAGACGTACACAATTTCTGCGCTACGACGACGGTGGTCAGTGACGGAGTGACTAGATAGTTCCCTGCGGAAGTTTGTTGTAGGACTTTGTAGGGCCCGATGTACCAATGAAGTAATTTCTCGCAAAGTCCAGGGGTTCGAACCGGCGTCCGTAGGAGGACTTGGTCTCCAGGATGGAAGGCGATGTCTCGGCATTTACTGTCGCAGCGACGTTTTCTTTGTTCTTGTTTAGCTTCGGTGTTTTGACGAGCAATTTCACGGCAATGCGCGACTCAAGCTGCAAACTCTTCTGGGAGGGAGGTGTTAGGCGAAGCAGGAGAGTAAAATAATTCGATGTTGAAGCCGGAGTACGTGTATCATCCATGCACGAGAAAGAAAGGGCTGTAACCGGTAGTTCGTGGTGTCGCGTTGTTATAAGCGAATGTAACAAATGAAGAATGTTGTCCCAGTTTGTGTGGTCAGGACGTAAGTACATAGAAATCACGTCAGGGAGCGTTCGGTGGAAGCGTTCAGTAAGGCCGTTGGTTTTCGGGTTATATGTAGAAGTGGTTTTGTACTTCGTATTAGTCTCCCGCAAGACTTCCTCGAGGATGTGAGATGTAAATGCTTTGCCACGGTCGGACAAAAGAAAGCGAGGAGCACCATGGCCGGGGCGATCCAACGGTGACCAGAGGGCGTAAACGGCAAGTGGCCGTATAAGTCCATTCCAACGAACTCGAAAGGCTCGGTCGAACATGGCAGAGGCTGAACAAACTTGGCAGGAGGGGATGTCCACCACTTTGAAAGACAGAAGACGACCAAGACAGGCAGCACTGGCAGACCCGTTTATTCCGCAGGCACGGCAAAGGCTCAAGCACGAAGAAGAACAGGGATGATGATGGCTACATACAAATAAGAACGATGAAGTACGTTAAATGTGCTTACAATATATTATTGCCAATCATATAAATAAATTCTTAGCCTAACACTCAGTCCTCTCTAATTACAAACACGGGTTTGGAAAAGGCTGCTCAACAATGACACATTTAATTACATTGATACATTCACTCGCTTCATGCCTTCATAGGAAGGGTCAGATTTATGAAAAATACTAGATTTCAGAAAAGTTTTTGATGTAGTTCCAAATGACAACCTAATACTAAAGCTCAGACGCATTGATCTTCCGAAAATTTTGATTATTTGGATAAAGAACTATTTAACCAATCTCTACCAAATTGTAACAGTTAATGAGCCGCAGTCTGGCTGTCTTCTGGCGGTTCTGGGGTCCTTCAAGGGAGTGTGCTAGGGCCAATATTATTTTTGCGGTATATAACAATATAATCATTGTGAGTGACCCGGACTTGCAAATAATGCTGTTTGGCGCTCTTAAGAAATCACTTCAACTAACAATCATAGCCATCTTAACTCTGCTCTTGCTAACTTTTTTGAATGGTGTGAAATATATGAAGCTTAATACTGATAAGAGCATTTTCCTTTGCTTCTATCGCCAAAAAGCTCCGCTCTCTTTTACGTAATGCATAGTTTCTTCAATACTGCTGGATGAGACTCAATACAAGTACTTAGGCACACTTACAAATATTTTATCCTGGAATTTACACATAGATAATATTTTTTCTTCTGCGTTCCGTAAATTATATTTTTTATTGCATAAGCTTAAAAATTTACCTCCGAGGGTAAAATTACTTGCGCACAAATCAATAATCAGACAGAAACTTGCAAATGCATGCGTTGTTTGGGAGCCGCTTCCTGAAAACAATATTACTCGTCTCGAAAAGGTACAGAGGACAGCTGCAAGGTTTATTTACTGAAAAACTTATCCGCATGACTCACCCTCTGAAATAATGCAGGCTAATGACATCTAATGGTATGGAACAAAAAAAGGTAAACTTTACGCTTGCAATTTTACTTGCTTTCGAATCGGGACCTAGCAATTAACCAATCAGCCATCACCTATCTATTGTCATCAACATCAACGAATACTCGCCAGCATCATCCCAATTCAGTGACACCATATTCTGCACGACAGCTTTATTCAAGTTTTGCTTGTTTCCTCGCACACTAAGTGATTGGAATTATTCTTTATTGCCTTTTGCCACAATTTGATGCGTCGAAACTCTATCCACATTGTATGTATTTGCTTTGTTTATCTTCTTATCCACCCTGCTTGGACCTGTACAAGGTTGGCAGTATTGAATAAATATTAAGAAGAAAGCGCCCGATGGGAAGCACTAGGAATATGTGCAATGTTGAACGCTATGTGTTAAAAATTAGCGTTTCAACGAAACGAAACCACAATTTCTCGCGTTACTTCTTTGAAAGATAATGGGACAACTGCATTCAGGAAATGGCAGCGAAGAAGCACCCGACCATTTCACAAAATAAAGGATGTCTCACAAAAAAAAAAAACAATATGGTATAACAGAAAAATAACAAAACCGAGACTACCAAGCAAGAGGTGCCGCAAATGGTTGTCCCGTCAATGTAGCCACAGCGCAAATTAACAAGTACCAAAGTCTCAGGCACGGCTCTGTCAAGTAGAGAAGTAAATGTTTTCATCGAATGTTAGCGTATAAAGCAGGCATCGTATATTACTGCACAAGACAAAAACAAATACTTTTAAATATTGTTTCTGTCAGAAAACTTACACAAGTTCTGGGTCAAGGCAAGTCCAGTCTTCCACGCTTTTCAAATCGTTTGCATTGTCACGAACACAAAACTCATTGGGTAGCCAGTGTGTTATGTAAGGTTGTTTTCTTTAATGGTTTAGACGGTTAACTAAGGCGATGCCTCCGAGAAACCACTTGAGGACAAAGCCGTTTGTTGTAAACACACAGAAACGTTTAGTAAAACTAAAATGAAAAGCAACCCATAAAGCAAACACTCAATGAAAAACACATAATAAGAAACACACTCGGTTCTAGAACGCTAACGATAGCCTGGCAAGTTCAGACAGGCCGCGACTGTGAGTGCGCACTACAGTCTCGACGCGGAGAAGCGGAGACGAGACGACGAGAGAAGCAGCGTCGATCTCACGAAAGGTCGGGGTGTAGGGCCGTTGACCGGGCGATCAGAATGCGGCTGCTCTGGCTTGCAGAGGAAAGGCACGCGGCTTGGCGGCACGGGAAGGTGGCGGTGGCGTTCTGGCCAGGCAGCTGGGCGTGTAATTCGGGCCCATAGCCCGACTGCTCTCGCTCGGCCCACGGGCGCAGAAGCTCGCCGGCCTGGGGCAGCAGTTGACGATCGGGTAAAGTGGCGACGACCAGGAACGGGTTGGCAACGGAAGCCAGTCATTCGACGGAAAAGGAAAGCCTTGCCATAATACGGGCTACCGCGAAATTTGGCCTTAACCTCTATGGCAGGCCGTTAAATGTCGTAAGCGAATATCACGCATTGTGTTGGCTAGATAATTTAAAGGACCCTTCAGGATGCCTAGCGCGGTGGAGTCTCCGACTGCAAGAATTCGTCATCACCGTGATATACAAGTCCGGACGAAAGTACCCAGATTCCGCTTGGCCTGTGCGCGGTACGGATTGACCCACCGCCGCAAGACGATTTGTGCCGACGATTTCGCGGAACAGCAACGTGCATACCCGGATCTAAGAAGCCTTCTCGAATTGTTGGAAGGAAAGAACAACTTAGTCCCAAAGGCATAAGCGTGGATGGTCTTCATTTTATTATAAAACGACGTCCTCGAAAACGAAAACTTCTCACAAGTCCGCGCCAACTACCTTCTGGTTGTGCCTTCAGCACTGTGGTCAGAGCTTCTCCACCGCCTCCGCAGTGACCCAATGGCAGCGCATCTCAGCTTTCCCGTTCGCTTTCTAGGATCCAAAAGAAGCATTATTGGCATCGCTTGAACGACTACGTCGCCTATTAGGTCATGACGTGCCGAGACTCTCGGCGACGCAATACACCACCGACAAGGCCAGCGGGATTGCTATAGCCGATCGAGCCTTCTTGCCGACCGTTTCAGCAGATCGGAATGGACTTTTATGGGCCCTTTCAGACGTCAACATCCGGAAACAAAGGTGTCATCACGACCACCAACTACGCCACCTGATACGCCAAAACGAAATCTCTGCCAAGCGTATAGTGCGGCTGAAGTAGTAAAATTCTTCGTGGAGAATATCTTGCTGTCACATGGTGCACCAGATGTCCTGATTATCGCCAGTAAAACGTCTTTTACACCTGAGCGTACAGAAGTAATCCTGAATTATAGCCAGACAAGTCACCGGAGGACAACCGCCTACCACCAGGCGACGAATGGTCTAACCGAACGCTTGAACGAGACGCTCGCCGACATAATAAGGACGCACGTAACGTAGAATTAAAGAAATGATGTAATATAATGAACAAACTAATGAAATAAGAAAGTGAGTGGTGGCGTTGGTTAACACTCGCAGGGTTAGTTCTAGTGATGAAACACGGTAGCTCACTTGGTAAGAGCATCGCACGAGTAAAGCGAAGACGTGGGATCGTACCGGCCTGCGGTCAATTGTTTTTAGGGGCAACGCACCTTAGGGCCTAGCCTTGTCCCTCGTCGTCCGTTGTCCGTAGCTCTGGTTTGCATGGAGACCGCTAGGGGCGCTACGGTGCACAAGGGCGTTCGTTCCCGACGCGCGCACTCTTTCTCTCTCGTCCCCAACGCGCGCTTTTTTTCTCTCTCGTCCAAAGCTAGAGGCGCTGCGGTGCACATGGGCGTTCGTTCCCGACGCGCGCTATCTTTCTCTCTTTTACCCGAATGATCCCGCGGTGCTTCGCCCAATCAGCATTATTCACTTCATGGATATGCGGTGATATTTTCATCCCTTTTTATTTAGATAAATTTAGAATTTCATTAATTTAAATAGTAAGTAGAATATCCCCTATCTTGTCCATGGTGTCTTTGTTGGCTTCCTTTGATTCGAGATTCTAGACACATTACAAGTTTTACGTACACCCGATTCGTTATACTCACCTAGAGATATACGAACCAATCAAGGTAGCAGGTAGCAGGTACCTACACTGCATCCTAATGAATTAATAGTAGTGCCAAGACGAGCACTACCGCTATCTGGTGGTATTGCTGTCAATTATTCTTTTTCAGAACTCTGCACACATACGGCTGGTGCACGACAAAGCTTATCACTACAAATTGTGGCGTAGTTTATTTGCACATTCAACTGATCGATTTTCAAACCACAAGTGCACTCCGATGGCGTACTCTGAATTCCTCTGGTAGAATACTAGTGCTAGGAAAGTGCCGGCCGCGTTCTTTGAAAAAGCCGAGTCTGAGGTGCTATCACCTCAGTGCTGACGAACCTCTCACAGGACTGCGGACACGCGGGTTTTGCAGCTTACTTTCTTGCCGTTGCATCGCCGGTTGCCTTTCTGGCACGTTTTTTTATAATTTAGTTGCCTACATATATAAGCGTCTGGCAATTTCCACAACGTGCATTAAATGATTCATTCGAATGAAACTCGACTAATTGGCACAGACAGGTTTTCAAGGCTCTCTGCTGCGGTACCCACTAGTCAAGGCTCGGTAAAGGCATATTTCTATCGCCCTTTCAATCACAGTTACTTCCTCGAAACTTCAAGTTCTTTCAATTTCAATACACTCGTAAAAAGTTAACATACACGGCAGTAACGACCACTTTTCTTTATACAAAAGTTGCTGGTGGGCTCACAGTTTTTCCCAGAAAGAAGCACAAGAAATTTTTAGGCAGCACAAAACCTAATATGCAGTAGACAAAACTCCGCACTCCTTTGTTTCGTAAGAATGGTGTGATAATAACGGATAATATTGAACAAGCGCACTATGCATTAGTCCTGTTCGCCAATTAAGAAATCAATATTAAGTCACACGTACTTTTGCTGACAATCAAATTAATTGGTTTTGTATACGAGCGATGTTCTATCGATATTGCGTCTGCATCTTTGTTAGTAGCTTGTTGATATAATAGCAAAAGAGAGACCACGTAAATTTTCGGTGGTAGCACTTCTTTTCGTAAATTTTCGGTCGTAGCAAATTAAGCAGCCGTCGAAGCGTTTGCACAACTAATGCACATACACAAAAAATAGATCTTGCTCTGAATATGCATACAGCTCATTTAAGTTGCTGTAAAACTAATAACTGTTTAAAATGTTGTAAACTAAATATTTTCTTCTACTGCTCAAAGTGTCCCTGTAAATAAAAAAATCGAAGCCCCTTTCTTAAACAAAGATGGTTGAACATGAAGCTTTCGCCCATGCAAACTGAATCAAAGTCAAAGTTCAAAGCCAACGACAACGCAACGAACCAATGAAACGCTGAGCGACCGGATGCAATGCATATGTGATTTGATTGCTTGTTTAGGATTGTATTTCTTTTAACGTTGAAGTTGAATGAAGCCACCTTGCGTTAAGTTGCATAGCCTTTATTTCAGATTGTGTAGCCGTTGATTACACGCACACACACACAGTTTCATGGACTGCATGCCGTTGCCAATACACGGGGTCGGCCTTAAGGGCACGATCGCGCTCGCGCTTGCGTTCGCGTATGGCAGCCTCTTCTGCCGTGCGCTGCACCCGCAGCCTACCCATGGTGACGGCTGGGAATGCATTGCGTGACGCGCGTAATGCAATGCAGATATATACAGTTTATCTGGGTAGCATGGCGTTGTAGTTCATATTGTTCTTATTGGTGCAACTCCGAATGAATATCGGTAGTTCTACGATTGTTTGCGGAGATGCGCAGAATTAGTTCCATTGTATAAGTGGGCTTTTCTGCAGTGCGTTTTCGGCGCTCACGGACAAATCAGTGAGACATCGAAATATTCGCTTTAAAATATTTTAAAAAGTCTCTTTTGGGTAAAGCCATGACTGCTTAGAACTGCTCTTAGCCTTTACTAAAGTGACAAAATTTTTATTTCCAAATATGAAATAGAATAACGTCGGCGGAAACGTCAACGATGCTGTCAGCATATATCTTCTCTAAGTGTCGAGATCATTGTGGAAAAGCATTAGGAAGCATAAGATTTACATGTTTTATATTTTGTGGATACGTGCTGAAGAAATAGATGCATATGTGAGCTTGGAGACTAAAAGTCTAGTTGAAGTTTCGAATATATTTCCCCGAACATTCACCCACACGCGTTCACCTTGTCTGCGTTATTTCTTTATAGGCAAATAAATCAAGGATGGTCATCATTCCAATAGGCACTTGAAACAGACATCGCGTATAATTGCTGTGGTTTCATTTTTCTCACCCGTAACGACAGTTCTCTAACCTTGGGGTGATATCTGCGCTAAGGACAATCCAAACAAGCATTCTATGACCAGTGCAAGAGTCTTTGATGATTATTTTTGGGAAGTCTGTATAGACACCACGTGATAAAACAAGCATATATAACAAAGACAAGCAAGCGTGGGAACAAATTATTTGGACAATGGCACCTTTGAGATTGGTCGCGAATGACCACAGCGTAATAACGCAGAGCTGCTGTGTTTCTGTATGTTGCTCTACCATATATTTTGTATTCTTCTAGTGAAGCGTTGTGCTAGCTGTGGATTCCATGAGATAGTTCAAGTGCATAAATGCGCGCTTTTCTTCGTACGTTAAGCCATTACCCTGGGAAGAAATTCTTCGTGTAATGCTATCACTAGCAAGTCAAAAGACTATTCATTTAAGCGACTAGTCAGTCGACTATTCAAGAGAATTTATGAAGGTTGTTTTTACGGCCATGATTTCTCGATAATGTTATTATTGGCAAGAACATTCCTTCTGAACTAATAATTACGTTTTCAGCATCATCATCATCAACAGCCCATTTATGTCCACTGCAGGACGAAGGCCTCTCCCTGTGATATCCAATTACCCCTGTCTTGCAATAGCTGATTCCAACTTTCGCCTGCAAAATTCCTGACTTCTTCACCTACCTAGTTTTCTGCCGCCCACAATTGTGCTTCCCTTCAATTCTGTAAATCCATTCCCTTCCATTCTGCATCCATTCTGTAAATCTAATTGTCCACCGGTTATCCATCCTACGCATTACATGACCTGCCCAGCTCCAGTTCTTCTGCTTAATGTCAAATAGAATATCGCGTATTCCCGTTTGTTCTCTTATCCACACCGCTCTCTTCCTGTCTCTTAACGTTAGGCCTAACATTTTTCGTTACATCGATCGTTGTGCGGTACGTAACTTGTTCTCGATCTTCTTTGTTAACCTCCAAGTTTCTTCCCAATATGTTATCGCCGGTAGAATGCAGTTATTGTGCACTTTTCTTTTCAACGACATTGTTAAGCTCCCAGTCAGGATTTGGCAATGCCTGCCGTATGCACTCCAACCCAATTTTATTCTACTGTAAATTTCTTTCTCATGATCAATTACGTTTTATAATCTTTATAATAGATCGAGCTGACAGTACAGAGCTCTTCCCGTCCCCTTCCTTTGCCGTGTGCCAGGTTGCGCTCCTATATGTTTACTGAATATGCACCAACAAGCCCAGCTACAAGTACTGCAGAGTTCCGCTGTAAACTCACCTTTGCTGAAAATTGTCAGATGGTGTTACAAGAATCCTTTACAGTTATCTAAGGAATTTTTTTGACAAGCTACAGACACAAGCAACGTTCAATTTTTAAACTGTACCCCCCTTTTAAAATGAATGAGTAATATGTTTTCTGTGTTTGAGGTCATGAAACGTTGCTTGTATTTTTTGTGGCACCTTCTTAACAAATGGTTATGCCATCTCTTATTACATATGTGTCATACTGTCCCCTATATAATACACGTAATCAGTTCAAATAAGGCAAAACAACTGGGAACAAGCAATTTAGAAGTACCGCTGAAAGTACAGAATGGAAACACTGGAAATATATTAGATAGTGAGAGCTACGCTTAGAAAAATTAAGCTCCACCCACTTTTTTTAAGAAACACGAAGTTGTCGCGGTATTATTTTGAAAGATAATGACGCAACTATATTGCGCAGATAATGGGCGGAAAAAAACTCTTACACGAAGGAAAGGATGTTTGACTGCAAGAGTTATGCGAGAAAAGAGACCTAAACCGAGACTACCCGGTACGAGGCGAAAGCGAGGGTTGTCCCAGGCGTGCGAAGCAACAGCTTCAACTAACATTACCGATGTATCAAGCGCGGCTCTCCACACTACCACAATTCTTCCTTCCATTGAGTTCCAACATAGTGAGAAGGTGTCTTACACTTTGTGCACTAACAAGAAAGCAAAACGCTTTCAAATAATGTTTTTTTTTCTTCCAACCTTACAAAACATCTGGCTAATTGCAATGCCATTCGTTACACTTTTGAGATGTGGTGCGCACTCAGAAAGTTCATTGGATAGCAAGTGAAACGCTTTAAAGCTGTGCTCCTGAAGAATACACAGGCACAACTGTTCTAAATAAAAGCAATCAAAAGTATGGGCAATGAATACCCCTTTCGCACTCATTATTGAAAACGAGTGGGCTTTAGCAGGAAACAATTTACCACTAGCTTGGTAGTAGTAAATTGCAGCTAATCAGGCACAAAATTAGTGGAAGATTCCTGCAGTACTGTAATCATGTCCGGCAATTATGCTTTTTCATAAGTAAAGCGAGTCTCACCGATTTTTACTTACATCAAAATCGTTCCCCACGTGCTCACTGACTACCTTCTCTGCCTTCTTTACTGAAGCATAATAAAAAAAATTCAATGTGCCCGAATTCGGAGTGTCAAAGTGAAAAATGTCTCTGTGTGAAGTGTGGGTAGCTGGTCACATGGTAGAGGAAGAGAGGGCATGGGAGTGCTTAGAAGAGCTTGCATGGGCGTGTGCGATTATGCGATTATCATCATCATGAGCCTATATTTATGTCTACTGCAGGCCGAAGGCATCTCCCTGCGATCTCCAATTACCCCTTTCTTGCACATGCTGATTGCAACTTGTGCCCGCAAATTTCCTAACATCATCACCCCACCTAGTTTACTACGGTCGTCGACTTCGATTCCCTTCTCTTGGTGTCTATTCTGTAATTGTAATGGTACACCGGATATCCGGATATATATACATATATATCCGCCACCATGGTTTGTAAGTGGTGTCGCTGGCTAACACTCCCAGGGTCTGTTTCAGGAGTAAAAAACATAAATGCCTCAGAAAGTGGATGGGAGAACGGCAGTGAAACATCCTTGCCTTCGTGTAAGAGTTTTTTTCCGCCCATTATCTGCTCAATATAGTTGCGTCATTAGCTTTCAACATAATACCGCGACAACTTAGTGTTTCTTAAAAAAAGTGGGTGGAGCTTAATATTTCTAAGCGTAGCTCTCACTATCTAATATATTTCCAGTGTTTCCATTATGTGCTTTGAGCGGTACTTGTAAATTGTGTATTCCCAGTTGTTTTGCCTTATTTGAACTCATTACGTGTATTATATAGGGGACAGTATGACACATATGTAATAAAAGATGGCATAACCATTTGTTAAGAAGGTGCCACAAAAAATACAAGCAATGTTTCGTGTCCTCAAACACAGAAAACATATTACTCATTCATTTTAAAAGTGCTGTGCAGTTTAAGAATTGAACGTTTACAGACAGTTTTTTCTTGTGTCTGTAACTGTAAAGGATTCTTGTAACACCATCTGACAATTTTCAGCAAAGGTGAGTTTACAGCGGAACTCTGCAGTACATGTAGCTGGGCTTGTTGGTGCATATTCAGTAAACAAATAGCAGCGCAACCCGGAACACGGGCAAAGGTAGGGGACGGGACGAGCTCTGTACTGTCAGCTCGATCTATGATAAAGATTATAAAACGTAATTGATCATGAGAAAGAAATTTACAGAAAAATAAAATTGGGTTGTAGTGCATACGGCAGGCATGGCCAAATCCTGACTGGAAGCTTACCACAGCCATTTAAAGGAAAAGTGTACAATAATTGCATTCTACCGGTGATAGTTAACATATTGGGAAGAAACTTGGAGGTTAACAAAGAAGATCGAGAAAAAGTTAGGGACCGCACAAAGAGCGATGGAACGAAAAGTGTTAGGCCTAACGTTAAGAGACAGGAAGATAGCGGTGTGGATAAGAGAACAAATTGGGATACCCGATATTGTACGTGACATTAGGCGGAAGAACTGGAGCTGGGCAGGCCATGTAATGCGTAGGATGGATAGCCGGTGGACCATTAGATTTACAGAATAGATACCAAGAGAAGGGAAGCACAATTGTTGGCGGCAGAAAACTAGGTGCGTAAAGAAGTCAGGGAATTTGCAGGCACAAGTTGGCATCAGCTCTTGCAAGAGAGGGGTAATTGGAGATCACAGGGAGAGGCCTTCACCCTGCAGTGGATATAAATAGGCTGATGATGATGATGCTGAAAACGTAATTATTAGTTCAGAAGGAATGTTCTTGCCAATGATAACATTATCGAGAAATCATGGCCGCAAATACACCCTTCATACATTCCCTTGAATAGTCGCCTGCATAGTCGCTAAATGAAATCTTTTGACTTGGTAGTGATAGCATTATACGAAGAATTTCTTCTCAGGGTAATGGCTTAACGTACGAAGAAAAGCACGCGTTTATACACTTGAACTATTTCATGGAATCCCCAGCTACCATAACACTTCACTAGAAGAATACAAAATATATGGTTTAGCAACATACAGGGCCACGGAAGCTCTGCGTTATTACACTGTGGTGATTCGCGAGACATCTCAAAAGTGCCATTGTACAAATAAATTGTTGCCATGCTTGCTAATCTTTGTTATATATGCTTGTTTTATCACGTGGTGTCTATACATACTTCCCAAAAATAATCGTCATTGACTCTTGCACTGCTAATACAATGCTGGTTTTGATTGTCCTTAGCGCAGATTTCACTCTAAGGTTAGAGAACTGTCGTTACGGGTGAGAAAAATGAAACTTCAGCAACTATACGCGATGTCTGTTTCAAGTGCCTACTGGAGTGACGACCATCCTTGATTTATTTACCTATAAAGAAAGAAAGCAGACCAGGTTAACGCGTGTGGGTCGATGTTCGAGGAAATATGTTCGTAGCTTCAACTAGACTTTAGTGTCCACGTTCACATATGCATGTACTTCTTCTTCTGGTATCCACAAAATATAAAATATGTTAATGTTATGCTTCCTAATGTTTTTCCACAGTGACCTCGACACTCAAAGAAGATATATGCCGCCAGCATCGGTGACGTTTCCGCTGACGTTATTCTGTTTTATATTTGAAAATAAATATTTTGTCACTTTAGTAAAAGCTAAGACCATTTATAAGCAGGCATGGCTTTACCCAAAAGAGACTTTTGGGTAAAGCGAAGATTTCTATGTCTCACTGATTTGTCCATGAGCGCCGAAAACGCACTGCAGAAAAGCCGACTTACACAATGGAAGTATCTGCGCATCTGCGCACACAATTGTAGAACTACCGATATTCATTCGGAGTTGCACCGATAAGAACAATGGGAAATACAACGCCACGCTACCCAGATGAACTGTATATATCTGCATTGCATTACGCGCGTCACGCAATGCATTCCCGGTCGTCACCCTGGGTAGGCTGCGGGTGCAGCGCACGGCAGAAGAGGCTGCCGTACGCGAACGCAAGCGCGAGCGCGATCGTGCCCCTAAGGCCGATTACGTGTATCGGCAACGACATGCATTCCATGAAACTGTGTGTGTGTGCGTGTAATCAACGGCTACACAATCTACAATAAAGGCTATGCAACTTAACGCAAGGTGGCTTCATTGAACTTCAACGTTAAAAAAAAATACAATCCTAAACAAGCAATCAAATCACATATGCATTGCATCCGGTCGCTCAGCATTTCATTGGTTCGTTGCGTGGTCGTTGGCTTTGAATTTTGACTTTGATTCAGTTTGCATGGGCGAAAGCTTGATGTTCAACCATCTTTGTTTAAGAAAGGGGCTTCGATTTTTTTATTTACAGGGACACTTTGAGCAATAGAAGAAAATATTTTTATTAACAAAAATAATAAAGTTTTACAACAGCCTAAATCAGCTGTATGCATATTCAGAGCAAGAGCTATTTTTTGTGTATGTGCATTAGTTTTGCAAACGCTTCGACTGCTGCTTAATTTGAGAGAAGTGCTACCACCGAAAACTTACGTGGCCTCTCTTTTGCTATTACTTCAGCAAGCTACTAACAAAGATGCAGACGCAATATCGATAGAACATCGCTCTTATACAACACCAATTAATTTGATTGTCAGCAAAACTACGTGTGACTTAAGATTGATTTCTTAATTGGCGAACAGGACTAATGCATAGCGCGCTTGTTCAATATAATCCGTTATTATCACACCATTCTTACGAAACAAAGGAGTGCGCAGTTTTCTCTACTGTTTTGCGCTCTCTAAAAATTTCGTGTGCTTCTTTCTGGGAGAAACTGTGACACCAGCAACTTTTGTATAAAGAAAAGTGGTCGCTACTTCCGTGTATGTTAACTTTTTACAGTGTATTGAAAGCTGCAAAAGCCGCGTGTCCGCAGTCCTGTGAGAGGTTCGTCAGCACTAAGATGATAGCACCTCAGACTCGGCGCTCTCAATGATTGCGGCCGGCACTTTCCGCGCACTAGTGTTCGACCAGAGGAATTCAGAGTACGCCATCGGAGGGCGCTTCTGGTTTGAAAAGCGATCAGTTGAATATGCAAATAAACTACGCCGTAATTTGTGCTGAGAAGCTTTGTCGTGCACCAACCGTATGGGTGCAGAGTTCTGAGAAAGCATATTGACAGTAATACCACCAAAAAGCAGTAGCACTCGTCTTGGGATTACTATGATTCAGTAGGATGCAGTATAGGTGCCTGCTACCTGCTACCTTGATTAGTTCGTATATATCTAGATGAATATAACGAATCGGGTGTACGTATAATTTCTAATGTGTCTAGACTCTCTAATCATAAAACCAAACAACCATGGACACCAAGGACAACATAGGGGATATTCTACTTACTATTTAAATTATTGAAATTCTACTTTTATCGAAATGAAAAGGGATGAAAAAAAGTGAATGATGATGAGTGGGCGAAGCACCGGGGATCATTTGGGTAAAACAGAGCTACGGACGAGTGAGAAAGAGAGCGCGCGTCGGGAACGAACGCCCATGTGCACCGCAGCGCCCCTAGCTACGGACGAGAGCAAAAGAGAGCGCGCGTGGGAACGAGAGACAAAGAGTGCGCGTGTCGGGAACGAACGCCCTTGTGCACCGCAGCACCCCTAGCGGTCTCCATGCAAACCAGAGCTACGGTGTACGTATATATATGCTGTACATGTGTACAGTATATACAGCGCGAATATAGCCCTCGTGCACCGCAGCGCCCCTAGCGCTCTCCATGCAAACCAGAGCTACGGACAGCGGACGACGATGGACAAGGCTTGGCCCTAAGGTGCTTCGCCCCTTAGGGCCGAGCCATGTCAATTGGCAACCGGCGGGTACGATCCCACGTCTTCGCTTTACTCGTGCGATGCTCTTACCAATTGAGCTACCGCGTCCCCGCTTTTCCATTCAATTTCTGGAGTATTTGTGCTTCATCACTAGAACTAATCCTGCGAGTGTTAGCCAACGCCACCACTCACTTTCTTTATTTCATTAATTTGATCATTATTTTACATCATTTCTTTAATTCGACGTTACGTGCGTCGTTATCATGTCGGCGAGTGTCTCGTTCAAGCGTTCGGTCAGACCATTCGTCTCCCGGTGGTAGGCGGTTGTCCTCCGGTGACTTGTCTGGCTATAATTCAGGATGACTTGTGTAGGTTCAGGTGTAAAAGCCGTTGTACTGTCGATAATCAGGCATTCCGGCGCACCATGTGACAGCAAGGTATTCTCCACGAAGAATTTCACTGCTTACGCCGCACTACGCTTGGCAGGGATTTCGTTTTGGCGTATCAGGTGGCGTAGTCGGTGGCCACGATGACGCCTTTGTTTCCGGGGGTTGACGTCTGAAAGGGCCCATAAAAGTCCATTCCGATCTGCTAAAACGGTCGGCAAGAAGGCTCGATCGGCTATAGCAATCCCACTGGCCTTGTCGGTGGTGTATTCCGTCGCCGACAGTCTCGGCACGTCATGACCTAATAGGCGAAGTCGGCGTTCCAGCGATGCCAATAATGTTCCTCCTGGATCCTCCAAAGCGTACGGGAAACCCGAGATGCGCTGCCATTGGGTCACTGTGGAGGCGGTGGAGAAGCTCCGACCACAGTGCTGAAGGCACAACCAGACGGTAGTTGGGGCGGATTGGTGAGAAGTTTTTGTTTACGAGGACATCGTTTTATAATAAAACGAAGAGCATCCACGCTTATGCATTTGGGACTAAGTTGTTGTTCCCTTCCAAAAACTCGACAAGGCTTCTTAGCTCCGGGTATACGCGCTGCTGTTCCGCGAAATCGTCGGCACAAATCGTCTTGCGGTGGCGGGTCAATCCGTACCGCGCGCAGGGCAGGCGGAATCTGAGTACTTTCGTCCGGACTTGTATATCACGGTGATGACGAATCCTTGCAGTCGGACGCTCCACCGCGCTATGCATCCTGAAGGGTCCTTTAAATTATCTAGCCAACACAATGCGTGATGGTCGCTTACGACCTTTAACGGCCTGACATAGAGGTTAAGGCCAAATTTCGCAGTAGCCCGAATGATGGCAAGGCATTCCTTTCCCGTCGTTGAATGACTGGCTTCCATGCCAACCCGTTCTTGGTCGTCGCCACTTTACCCGATCGTCAACTGCTGCCCCAGGCCGGCGAGCTTCTGCGCCCGTGGGCAGAACGAGAGCAGTCGGGCTATCGGCACGAGTTCTACGCCTAGCTGCCTCGCCAGAACACCACCGCCACCTTCAAGTGCTGCCAAGCCGCCTCTCTTTCCTCTCCAAGCCAGAGCACCCGCGTTCTGATCGCCCGACTGGTGCTGCAACACCACAACCTTTCGCCTCTTCGATCTTGTGCTGCTTCTGAGGTTGCTGATATTTTCTTGCAATTCCATAGTCTTGCGCCACAGTGCTCCTCGCATTCTTCTGTCCGATCGTGGCAAAGCATTCATGTCCCACATCCTCGAGGAAGTCTTGCGGGAGACTAATACGAAGGATAAAACCACTTTTACATATCACCCGCAAACCAACGGCCTTACTGAACACTTCCACCGAACGCTCTCTGACATGATTTCTATGTACTTACGTCCCTACCCCACAAACTGGGACGACATTCTTCCTTTCGTTCCATTCGCTTATAATACTACGACACAACGAACTACCGGTTACAGCCCTTTCTTCCTCGTGTATGGACACCGAATTCTTTTTCTCTCCTGCTTCCCCTAACGCCTCCCTCCCAGAAGAGTTTGCAGCTTGAGTCGTGCATTGCCGTGAAATTGCTTCTCGCAACACCGAAGCTACCCAAGAAGAAGGAAAACGTCGCTGCGACAATAAATGCCGCGAAATCGCCTTCCATCCTGGAGACCAAGTCCTCCTATGGACGCCGGTTCGAAACCCAGGACTTTGCAAGAAATTGCTTCACCGGCACCTTGGGCGTTACAAAGTCCTACAACAAACTTACGCAGTGAACAATCTAGTCACTCCGCTTCACTCCGTCGCAGACCGCCGTCGTCGTAGTGCAGAAATTGTTCACGTCTCCCGCATGAAGCACTTTGTTCCCCGTTCAGCCGATCTTTAGATTGCGGCCAGGTTGGCTGATTACACGAGGGGGGGGGGGGGGATTAGTGTAAGCCCATTTAACGTACTTCATCGTTCTCATTTGTATATAGCCATCATCATCCCTGTTCTTCTTCTTCGTGCTTGAGCCTGGGCCGTGGCTGCGGAATAAACGGGTTTGGCATCGCTGCCTGTCCTGGTCGTCTTCCGTCTTTCAATATGTTCAATTAGTTTACAGCCTGATGATGTAAGCGATATAGGATAACATCGTAAAAAAAGCCCGATCACCTTTCTTTTGTACGGGCACAACTCTGGCTATCTTTTAATCACCCGGTAATGTTCTATGAAGTAATTATTTACGATAGATAATAACAAGAAACTCTGCAATGAACCCAGCATATCACTCCAGAACCACGTTAGGAAGGTTGTTAGGACCACATGATTACTTAGTTGTGAAATTTCGTAGCATATAAACTACGCCAGGGTATGAAACGCAATTCACATCACAGGGTGAGGTGCCCTGTCACTTGATCGAAAACTACCAGAGTTACAAAACACTGTAGGACAGTGGTCATTGAAATGATGCAATATCGCCAAGGCCGGTAACTATAGATCATTAATAGGAATTTGTGACCCTGTTTAATTTTTTTTCGCTTACATAGTTCCAAAATTTTCTTTATCCTCTACAATGAAGTTCGGCAGCACTGTATTAAACTAGTGTTCTTTCGAAGAACGGAGCGTACATGCAAGGTTTTATTTTAGTTCCCTTCGGTGACCGAGATGCAACAGTACTATTTTATTGTTTTCGTGGTTGCTTTACCTTTACTACTGTAATAAAGAAGTGTTAGGGCAGATCACCCGAATGTGCACCCATCCTCGTGTGAAAATAATAAATACAAATTTATAAAGAAAAAGTTAACATGGGAGAGATTCTGGAATACTTGTAATAAGGAACGGCATAATCACGTATTACCTAAGCCTCATTGAAATTTACAGGCAATGCATCATGACCCGAAACACAGCAAATATGAAATATTCCTAACATACTATTCAATTATTTTAAAGATATTTCCACTAAAGTGATTTAGGTTTTGCGCACAGCTAAATATTGCCACTATATCCTAAAAGTCGCTTCGATAATTTTAAATGTTGTCGAACATCATCTGATCAATGTTTACAAAAGGTGAGAGTATAAAACATTAATAAAAGTAGACAAAATATGTTTATGCCGATATCAACATGATCAAGAAATCATGGCCACTTATGATCGATAATGGCTCAGAAGGTGATATCGCTTTGGCAATTTATAATACTCATTTTACTTCATAGGGATCAAAATATTCACAGAATTTTACTTACGGGTGATAGCTTACCGTATGAAGCAGCGTAAGCGTCGTTTTATCAGAAACATTTCTAATATATTTGTTGCCAAACTCATGCTTCAGTGCAAAATCACAAAAATATACGAGAGAACATTATATAAGGAAACACAAACTTCTTGTTATTACTCAGTGGAGGTCCCCGAAATATATTAAAGGTTCGATTCTCGATAAGCTTGCTAGTCTATGTAATACATATACACCTTTATATATCAAAGGTGCTGTTACAGAGTTTAAAAAATATTCATAAATGAAAAGCAAGATAATATTACAAGGCTGCTCGTCTTAATTCGGAGCGCAGATTTCTCCCCAAGGTTATAGAACTAAGGTTGCATTTGGTGACAAAAATGAATACCTCATCAATTATACGAGATGTCTTATGAAAGTACAGGCCAGCGTGACGGCCGTGTGTGATTTATTTACTTATAGGCAAATAAAGCAACCCAGGTTAAGAACTACGGGTCACTGTTCAGGGAAATATATCCGTAGCTTCACATAGAGTTTAATCTTCATTTTCACTTATGTACGTATTTCTTCTGCAGATAGCACAAAGCATAAAACATGTAAATGTTATGCTTCCTGTTTCTATTCTACTATACGTGCTCTATTCGCACGAACATAAATGAAGGCAGAATACTTGACGTTTCCGCTGACCTGTCGATGTTTTATGTGTGGAAATAACAATAATGTGACATTGGTAAAGGCTGAAAGCACTTTAGAGCAGTCAGGAAATAATCTAAAAAACATTTTTTGGGTCATGTAAAGGAACGTTTAAAGGTTACATGCACTGTATATATACAGTATATCGAGAACGAAAGCAATATTGTGTGTCGCAGTTTTCCAAACGGTTCTAAGCTGCTTATTGTTTGCGAGAAGTGAAACTACCGTAAGTATGCGGGATCTCGTATGCGCCATTAATACAGAATACTACTTAGATAGATGCAAAGTTATTACAGAGAGAACGCTCTCAGACAATACTTATTACCTAGTAGTAGCAAGTATGCATGCGCAAGCCTCATGAATAATTTCTTAAGAGGCCAACAGGATAATGGCTCACAACGTTTGTTCAGCATTATGGGCTTTTCTGTCACGATTCTCGCGAAAGGAAGGACCGTGGTGTCTTTTCGACTGCATAATAACGTGTGCGCAGTTTAAAAAAAATACTTGAGATTACTTATCAGAATATTTGTTAGCCGGCGAGATATATTGTACAGAGCGAACCCGTGCGCTAATACCTTGTGGGTCAAATAATGGAAAGGTGTTCAAATAGAAGATGCTAAAAGTTTCGGCGAAGTCAACATGGACTAAAATGGTGCAAAACATTTGGCCTTTACAAAGGCTTGCCTAGAGGTTTCCAATGCAGACTTTTCTGAATGCATGACTACGCCTTTTCACATGGTTTCTTTCGCATTAATCACCGAGCGCCCGTGCTTTATGTTGTCAAAGGCTTAAGATTACAACTGCTTCAATTTCAACGAAAAAGAAAGTAAATGCCAAAAGGGCCCCACAGAATGCGTCGATAAAAATGAAAGTTACAAACGCCGTGCGCTCGGAGCCCTTTGAGACGTGGGTCTTTTTCACATGAATAAGGTGATAGCGCCTCGAGCTCTTTGCTTTGCGAGCACTCGTCTTCGACAAGAGGAATGTAAAGCACACCGCCAGGCGCTTTTCAAGTTTTGATAGTAATCGGCCGAGTGTGCTAATTAATGATTTACGCTGGAATTTCAGCACGGAAGTTTCCACCTGCACGAGCCCGAGAACGTGGTATGGGCGCAGATTAAAGAAGCCGAATTGACAGGAATACCACTTTTCACAGCAGTGCAGGTGTAGGGTGAAGTCAACTCTTGCGGATATCACCAGTAGGAAAAGCCACGAAGAAAAGTTATTAGGGACGCATAAGTGCGCCATGACTTATCAGTGAAAAAAGAGATCATTGAGTTTATAGGGATCAAAGCTAGTGAGCTTTCTATCTTCAGAACGAAAATTCAGATTTTTGCTGGCATGAGCTGACACTGAATGCGCAGTAGGATCTCGTCTTAAACATAACACGTAGGATTCGAGCATCATAACGCTTTTTTGTTCTTCCTTCTGACCGTTATCATTTACTCGGACACGACCGCCTTTGCTAAGCTATTTTTCTTACCTTTTTGCTTCCTTGTAGCGGTTCTATTTTGACATGCAACCCAATTTTTAAGTTCAATCCAAGTTTGGTTCTCTGTAAAGTAACTCCAGAAGTAAAATAAACCCGATATGTGGTAACCGCAATTTGCTGTTTTGTTATATTCGGAACGAATGACCTATAACGCAGGTGACGTGAATGATGTTTTTGTATGGAGTTAGCTATCCATGCGTAATAGGCCGTGTTATCAATTCTCTTTGCAGGAAAAGCCATGGCATCCATCACCCAACTGCTTATGGTTGCTGTTGTTATTTTGGGTACGTTAACACTACCTTTGAACTCTGCAGACAAACTTCACTGAAATGTTTAATACATTCCAAAATATTTCTCTATAGCCAGTCTATCATTTCTACTGAACGCAATATTCGTAAGGCCTCAAGAGACAGAGCGCGACAAAGATCACTTGCCGTTTCTAGAAAGAAGAGCCTTCTGATGGCGTTGATCATTGTGACAGCTTTCTCCATAGATTTCACTGCCCTCAAAGAGCTGCAGTATAAAGCGTTCTTCTGCGGTATATTTCTTTTTAAGGTGCATATGGTAGTCCCGCAGTTACCTTTTGTACTGTCAATGTGAAAAAAAAGTTATTTGGAAGCCCTAAAGGTGCATACAAAATCAATAAAGGGAAGATTGTCTAAACACGACCAAGCACTTGTATGTATAGGAAACCCAACAGGTGTTTCTTATAGAGAAAGCATCGCGGTTGAAAGGAAATTGAACCAGGACAAGTTTTCCTTCGTGTGCAAAGCTTACTTTTAAGAATCCGGCATCAATCTCATGCAACCGTTCGTTCGATGAAAATATTATTTTGTTTTTAGTGTTGCCTAATAGTCACACCTATAAGCTTTAATATTGGTGTACTTACTTGCGATGAAGAGTCATGTCCTTTAATATAGACTCACAAGTAAATGTTTGCACACTTGATATATCTTATATGCAGTGCATCTGCAAATGATGTCCGCTAGCTTTTAATATAGGCCCAATAGTTCGACGTTCTTTGTTTTTTTAATGCGAAATCATTATATGCCTCACTTCTCAAAAATTCGGCGGCGTGACCGAGCGATGGTACCAAAAATGGCCTATGGCGCTAGGAGTAAAAACACTTCAAAAATTATCAGATTGACGAGAAATCTATCACGGAGTTTCCAGTGAAGACAGTAAATTATTGGCTCAGAAAAGAAGATTTGGCACATTTCGTTCTGGGTGGGAGTCGAACTCGGCTCATTCGGATGCGAGACGCTGACCCGACTCCACGGTAGCTCCACGGTTCTGGATGACTAAAGGTGTGCATAGTGCGTGCGTGATTGCACACGTCTCGTCGTAGCCCTCTGGCTTAGTAAAGGTTTCACCAAAGGAACTATAATGCTTTAATTCCCACACGTAAGCAGCATTCAGTGTTTCTGCCGAATGGTACTTTTGTAATCATAAGAAATAACATCAAATGAATGCGCGATTTAAAGGTAGGTAATGAAGTATGTCTTATGTCATTGCTTGCAAAATATCAGAAATCTCATTATTAAACACCAGTATTTCTGGACGTACCTTCATGGGTGTTCCTTATTTACTTCCAAATAGCTCCTGATACATTCTGAACAGAAACTGGAACGTACCTGGTTGTTGTGCACACTTTAGCCCATTGAAAAAAAATTTGGCTGCAAAAAGTTACGAAAGTAAATTCAAAATAGAGCATCTGCACCAATTATGGATGTACCAAATACATGCGATACAATATTCTGCCAGACCAGGTAGCATTGTGTCCGATTCTTGTGTGATGATGCTGATGCCTTGTTTTTCTTCATTTTACTTCTTCCCAGCCATGCTGCTTTACACTTCAAGTCAAGTCCATGCCATCGTGCCACTTCACCATGTTTCACATATTCCTAAATGGCTTCGGCATGGTCGCTCGGATAATGTGCCAGAGCCAGATGCTTGAAATTACGGACACGGACCTGGCGTTTCAGACATTGTCTGCGATTTCTCTTTAATATGTATGAACAAAATAAAGAACCTTTATCTGCTTAGAGGCATGCTACCTCGTCAATATCGTGGTTCTCATTGTCCGTTTTCACACATTTGCTAGGAAACAGAATGGTAAGATATAATACACCTTAAAGGAAACCGCTATCTGCGTTACTTCTTCCATAGAAATTGGCTGAAGATGCCGCTGGAAGTTTTTCGTTCTCACAGGTGACAAAAAATTCCGAAATTCATGCGTCGGGCGTTCGTGTACTGTTTACAAATACGCATTAGAACAAAATGTTTCTAAGCGAGTTATGACCACTTTTACCTTGGGCCGATCGCGGATATTGTTCAACACAAATATCTTGGACGATATGTGCTACTGGATGTGTGCCTGTGGGACCACTGGTCATGGTGTTGTTCTGAATACTTAAAAATGCATATTATACGATAATAATATTCATCATCATCAGACCATATTTATGTACACTGCAGGACGAAGACCGCTCCCTGCGATCTCCCGTTACCGGTGGCTTACGCCAGCTGATTCCAACTTGCGCCTGAAACTTTCCTAATTTCATCACCCCACCTATTTTTTGCCGTCCTCGACTACGTTTCCCTTCTCTTGGTATTCATGCTCTAAGTCTAATGGTCTACCGGTTATCCATCCTACGCATGACATGGCCTGATCAGCTCCATTTTATCCCTTAATGTCAATCAGAATATTGACTAACCCCGTTTTCTGGCGGATCCACACCGCTCTCTTCCTGTTTCTTAACGTTAGGCCTAACATTTTTCGTTCCATCATCATTTGTGCGGTCCTTAACTTGTTCTCGAGCTTCTTTGTTAACCTCCACGTTTCTGCTGCATATGTTAGCACCGGTAGATTGCAATGATTGCACACATTTATTTTTAACGACAGTGGTAAGCTCCTACTCAGGATTTCACAATGCCTGCCTTATGCACTCCAACCCAATTTTACACTTCTGTAAATTTCCTTCTCACGGTCAGGGTCCGCTGTGAATAACTGTCCCAGATAAACGTACTCCTTTACAGACCTAGAGGCTGACTGGCGATCCTGAATTATTTATTGTTGCCTTGCCAGGCTATTAAACATTATCTTTGTCTTCTGCATATTAATCTTCAATCCAACTCTTACACTTTGTAGGTTAAGGTCCTCAACCATTTGTTGTAATTCGTCCCTATTTTGCTGAATAGGACAGTGTGATCTGCAAACCGAAGGTTGCTGAGATATTCGCCGTTGATCCTCCCTCATATGCTTTACCATTCTAAGTGCTTGATTACTTCTAAGCATGCAGTAAATAGCATTGGGGAAATTGTTTCTCCTCGCCTGACCCCTTTCTTGATAGGTAACTTTCTACTTTTCTTGTGGAGAGCCAAGGTAGCTGTGGAATCTTTGTGAATATGTGCCACGATATTCACATCTGCCACCTGTGACTGCTTGTATCTCTGCTGAATCAAAGGCCTTTTCATAATCTATAACAGCCAAAGAGAGCGGTTGGTTATAATCCGCAAATTTCTCGATTACCTCATTGAAGACATGGATATGATCCATCGCAGAATATCCCTTCCCGAAGCCAGCCTGTTCTCTTGGTTGACTGAAGTCAAGTGTTGCCCTGGTTCTATTGGAAATTATCCTGGTGAATATTTTATACAGTATTGAAAGCAAGCAAATGTTTCTATAGTTCTTCAATTCTTTAATGTCTCCCTTCTTACGCATTAGTATAATGTTGGCGTTCTTCCAGCTTTCTGGTACACTTGAATGCGTGATGCATTTGGTATAAAGTGCCGCAAGCTTTTCAAGCATGATATCTCCATCATCTTTTATTAAATCGACCTGAGACACAGAGATATATCGAGCAAGTAAATCTAGAAAACCTCGCTAATAATTACTCCAGTAGTTCACAAAAATAAGTCTCATGAAGACAAAAATTGCCATCCTTTCCATCCACCTGATTGTGGAACAAAGTCATTAAAGGAGCCCACATAGGCTTCCGAGAAGAGGTCTCGGGATCGAATCCCGGCCACGGCGGCCGCATTTCGATGGGGGCGAAATGCGAAAACACCCGTGTACTTAGATTTAGGTGCACGTTAAAGAACCCCAGGTGGTCCAAATTTCCGGAGTCCCCCACTACGGCGTGCCTCATAATCAGATCGTGGTTTTGGCACGTAAAACCCCATAATTTAATTTAATTTAAGGCTTCCGAGAAAAAAAAATTGCCGCAATTCTGAAAAACGTTTTTCCAGGTCTGGGCGGCGAACCAGAGAGCGATGCCTTTCTGAGATGTATATGCTCTATCATTTCAGCAAACTAGGAGGCACTATATCGCTGCGCAAAGCCGATATCGCCGAAAAATTACTTTTGTTACATAAGTAGTAATTGTAGTAACAGTAGCGTAGCTGCAGTAATAAAAATACTTATATCAATAGTAGCTTTTCCACAATACAATTCAACTTAATGATTACAGATTTTACGTTACAGTTAGAATGATGACATCAGCAGAACGCAATTAACCTTTTGAGAAACTGTAAAGTGCGCGACAAAATTATTTCTAGTTCATCTCATGAGGAAGTGTTTCCTACACGCAATAATGGACCAAATTTCGCAACTCGTTCGATTGTTTAGTGACAAGGACATTGAGGGGCGCATTGTTGGTAATTACAGTGTCTTGCTGAGGTGCACAAGAATAATGTCGCAGTTTCATGAGAAAGGCGTAACATTAATTGCGATAGCAAATTAGTAGAGAGCGATACAGAGTAAGGATAGCAGATTTATCGTCTATATAAACTTGGAAATAGCCTCCTATATACTTGATGCCTGCCCATCAGCGCAGAAAACGGAGGGAACCGGTAGTCGCGACTAGTTCCGTCGCTCACCACCAGATGGCGGTGCTACCTCAGAATAGAGGTGCTGCAGAATAGAATAGTGGTGCTGCAGTAAAGATCCAGAGACCACTCAGCACATCCTAATGGAATGCGACGGGATCCACCCAGCGAGAACCGTAGGTAACGTGCAACTCCCAGAAGCGCTTGGGTTTAAAGTGGAAGGAAACATAAACAGATCAGCCGTAGAGATCAGCAAGAGACGATTAGAGTACTGGTGGAAAAAAAGTAGGGAAAAGATGGATGCGACCTGATCTCTTAAAATCATAGGCAGCGGTACAAGGTAAATTTTTGAAAAAGAAAAATAAGGATAGGTATACAAAAATGCAAGATAAAGAACATGTATAGTATACCTGATTAAATCAAGCAGGCTAGGTGGCTATTTGTCGCCGCCCCGTTTCAAAGGGGATGCCAATAGATCATCATCATCATCATCATCAGAAATACAGGACGCTCTATCGCGGCGTGCGCTCTAGCATGACTGTATATCACGTCATCTTTTTATTGGTGCCGATTCTATCGTTTTACGACATCTGTGCAGGCTGCTGCGAATGGCCTCTGCGGCAGAAAAAAAATGATAAGAGGAAAACCGCAGCGCTCATCTGTACTACTATAAAGCTTCATTTTCATTCTGTTTATTATTACATATGTATTGCACGTCAGTGTTGAAAAAAAAACAGGCTCTGATACCTGCACAACAAACACTTTTATTGCCATCATTTGCACTTTAATTTGGTGGAGCTTTCGTGATAGGGGCTTCTGTGAAAAAACTTTTGCGATGTAATTCTTGTCTGCGATATTCAGGGCGAAATTATTGAATAGAGGGCAGAAGAACTTTGTCGGCATGATCTCCAACAGCTTCTCGCGATGCTCAGGCACTGAACACTGTCGCAGCACTTGAGCAGCATTCACGACAGTCTGCCTCGGCACCTGCTTAAAATTTCTTTGCTTAGCGAGTACTTCAACATACTTGTGCAAAGTTTCAGCCCAACTACAAGTTCATCGGACAAATACAACTGACCGCCTCGCTATTGAAGCCTAATCAGAGAATCTGACGGCGCCGAGGGCTTCTGCTTTGTCAGCAAACTGAGGCATTCTATGCAATACCCGCTCATTAACAGCTCTCGACAGGTATCCGCCACAACGGCCTTCGGCGGCTGCCTGGCACACGCGTAGTGAGCCACCGGTGACGCCATCCGCCCCCTTGGCGGGTGCAGCCAGTACTGCTCCGCCTTCCAAAGAGGGCCCATCATCCTCCGGGCTGGTGGGTTCCAAGGCCCCGTCTTTCGAGGCGAAGCTTTCAAGGCAACCACATCGCTCGAAAGAGCGCGTGTCCAGCGCCTCGCAAGACGAATGTGCTAATTAATGATTTACGCTGGAATTTCAGCACGGAAGTTTCCACCTGCACGAGCCCGAGAACGTGGTATGGGCGCAGATTAAAGAAGCCGAATTGACAGGAATACCACTTTTCACAGCAGTGCAGGTGTAGGGTGAAGTCAACTCTTGCGGATATCACCAGTAGGAAAAGCCACGAAGAAAAAGTTATTAGGGACGCATAAGTGCGCCATGACTTATCAGTGAAAAAAGAGATCATTGAGTTTATAGGGATCAAAGCTAGTGAGCTTTCTATCTTCAGAACGAAAATTCAGATTTTTGCTGGCATGAGCTGACACTGAATGCGCAGTAGGATCTCGTCTTAAACATAACACGTAGGATTCGAGCATCATAACGCTTTTTTGTTCTTCCTTCTGACCGTTATCATTTACTCGGACACGACCGCCTTTGCTAAGCTATTTTTCTTACCTTTTTGCTTCCTTGTAGCGGTTCTATTTTGACATGCAACCCAATTTTTAAGTTCAACCCAAGTTTGGTTCTCTGTAAAGTAACTCAAGAAGTAAAAGAAACCCGATATGTGGTAACGGCAATTTGCTGTTTTGTTATATTCGGAACGAATGACCTATAACGCAGGTGACGTGAATGATGTTTTTGTATGGAGTTAGCTATCCATGCGTAATAGGCCGTGTTATCAATTCTCTTTGCAGGAAAAGCCATGGCATCCATCACCCAACTGCTTATGGTTGCTGTTGTTATTTTGGGTACGTTAACACTACCTTTGAACTCTGCAGACAAACTTCACTGAAATGTTCAATACATTCCAAAATATTTCTCTATAGCCAGTCTATCATTTCTACTGAACGCAGTATTCGTAAGGCCTGAAGAGACAGAGCGCGACAAAGATCACTTGCCGTTTCTAGAAAGAAGAGCCTTCTGATGGCGTTGATCATTGTGACAGCTTTCTCCATAGATTTCACTGCCCTCAAAGAGCTGCAGTATAAAGCGTTCTTCTGCGGTATATTTCTTTTTTAAGGTGCATATGGTAGTCCCGCAGTTACCTTTTGTACTGTCAATGTGAAAAAAAAGTTATTTGGAAGCCCTAAAGGTGCATACAAAATCAATAAAGGGAAGATTGTCTAAACACGACCAAGCACTTGTATGTATAGGAAACCCAACAGGTGTTTCTTATAGAGAAAGCATCGCGGTTGAAAGGAAATTGAACCAGGACAAGTTTTCCTTCGTGTGCAAAGCTTACTTTATAAGAATCCGGCATCAATCTCATGCAACCGTTCGTTCGATGAAAATATTATTTTGTTTTTAGTGTTGCCTAATAGTCACACCTATAAGCTTTAATATTGGTGTACTTACTTGCGATGAAGAGTCATGTCCTTTAATATAGACTCACAAGTAAATGTTTGCACACTTGATATATCTTATATGCAGTGCATCTGCAAATGATGTCCGCTAGCTTTTAATATAGGCCCAATAGTTCGACGTTCTTTGTTTTTTTAATGCGAAATCATTATATGCCTCACTTCTCAAAAATTCGGCGGCGTGACCGAGCGATGGTACCAAAAATGGCCTATGGCGCTAGGAGTAAAACACTTCAAAAATTATCAGATTGACGAGAAATCTATCACGGAGTTTCCAGTGAAGACAGTAAATTATTGGCTCAGAAAAGAAGATTTGGCACATTTCGTTCTGGGTGGGAGTCGAACTCGGCTCATTCGGATGCGAGACGCTGACCCGACTCCACGGTAGCTCCACGGTTCTGGATGACTAAAGGTGTGCATAGTGCGTGCGTGATTGCACACGTCTCGTCGTAGCCCTCTGGCTTAGTAAAGGTTTCACCAAAGGAACTATAATGCTTTAATTCCCACACGTAAGCAGCATTCAGTGTTTCTGCCGAATGGTACTTTTGTAATCATAAGAAATAACATCAAATGAATGCGCGATTTAAAGGTAGGTAATGAAGTATGTCTTATGTCATTGCTTGCAAAATATCAGAAATCTCATTTTTGAACACCAGTATTTCTGGACGTACCTTCATGGGTGTTCCTTATTTACTTCCAAATAGCTCCTGATACATTCTGAACAGAAACTGGAACTTACCTGGTTGTTGTGCACACTTTAGCCCATTGAAAAAAAGTTTGGCTGCAAAAAGTTACGAAAGTAAATTCAAAATAGAGCATCTGCACCAAATATGGATGTACCAAATACATGCGATACAATATTCTGCCAGACCAGGTAGCATTGTGTCCGATTCTTGTGTGATGATGCTGATGCCTTGTATTTCTTCATTTTACTTCTTCCCAGCCATGCTGCTTTACACTTCAAGTCAAGTCCATGCCATCGTGCCACTTCACCATGTTTCACATATTCCTAAATGGCTTCGGCATGGTCGCTCGGATAATGTGCCAGATGCTTGAAATTACGGACACGGACCTGGCGTTTCAGACATTGTCTGCGATTTCTCTTTAATATGTATGTACAAAATAAAGAACCTTTATCTGCTTAGAGGCATGCTACCTCGTCAATATCGTGGTTCTCATTGTCCGTTTTCACACATTTGCTAGGAAACAGAATGGTAAGATATAATACACCTTAAAGGAAACCGCTATCTGCGTTACTTCTTCCATAGAAATTGGCTGAAGATGCCGCTGGAAGTTTTTCGTTCTCACAGGTGACAAAAAATTCCGAAATTCATGCGTCGGGCGTTCGTGTACTGTTTACAAATACGCATTAGAACAAAATGTTTCTAAGCGAGTTATGACCACTTTTACCTTGGGCCGATCGCGGATATTGTTCAACACAAATATCTTGGACGATATGTGCTACTGGATGTGTGCCTGTGGGACCACTGGTCATGGTGATTGTTCTGAATACTTAAAAATGCATATTATACGAATAATAATATTCATCATCATCAGACCATATTTATGTACACTGCAGGACGAAGGCCGCTCCCTGCAATCTCCCGTTACCAGTGGCTTACGCCAGCTGATTCCAACTTGCGCCTGAAACTTTCCTAATTTCATCACCCCACCTATTTTTTGCCGTCCTCGACTACGTTTCCCTTCTCTTGGTATTCATGCTCTAAGTCTAATGGTCCACCGGTTATCCATCCTACGCATGACATGGCCTGACCAGCTCCATTTTATCCCTTAATGTCAATCAGAATATTGACTAACCCCGTTTTCTGGCGGATCCACACCGCTCTCTTCCTGTTTCTTAACGTTAGGCCTAACATTTTTCGTTCCATCATTATTTGTGCGGTCCTTAACTTGTTCTCGAGCTTCTTTGTTAACCTCCAAGTTTCTGCTGCATATGTTAGCACCGGTAGATTGCAATGATTGCACACATTTATTTTTAACGACAGTGGTAAGCTCCTACTCAGGATTTCACAATGCCTGCCTTATGCACTCCAACCCAATTTTACACTTCTGTAAATTTCCTTCTCACGGTCAGGGTCCGCTGTGAATAACTGTCCCAGATAAACGTACTCCTTTACAGACCTAGAGGCTGACTGGCGATCCTGAATTATTTATTGTTGCCTTGCCAGGCTATTAAACATTATCTTTGTCTTCTGCATATTAATCTTCAATCCAACTCTTACACTTTGTAGGTTAAGGTCCTCAACCATTTGTTGTAATTCGTCCCTATTTTTGCTGAATAGGACAGTGTGATCTGCAAACCGAAGGTTGCTGAGATATTCGCCGTTGATCCTCCCTCATATGCTTTACCATTCTAAGTGCTTGATTACTTCTAAGCATGCAGTAAATAGCATTGGGGAAATTGTTTCTCCTCGCCTGACCCCTTTCTTGATAGGTAACTTTCTACTTTTCTTGTGGAGAGCCAAGGTAGCTGTGGAATCTTTGTGAATATGTGCCACGATATTCACATCTGCCACCTGTGACTGCTTGTATCTCTGCTGAATCAAAGGCCTTTTCATAATCTATAACAGCCAAAGAGAGCGGTTGGTTATAATCCGCAAATTTCTCGATTACCTCATTGAAGACATGGATATGATCCATCGCAGAATATCCCTTCCCGAAGCCAGCCTGTTCTCTTGGTTGACTGAAGTCAAGTGTTGCCCTGGTTCTATTGGAAATTATCCTGGTGAATATTTTATACAGTATTGAAAGCAAGGAAATGTTTCTATAGTTCTTCAATTCTTTAATGTCTCCCTTCTTACGCATTAGTATAATGTTGGCGTTCTTCCAGCTTTCTGGTACACTTGAAGGCGTGATGCATTTGGTATAAAGTGCCGCAAGCTTTTCAAGCATGATATCTCCATCATCTTTTATTAAATCGACCTGAGACGCAGAGATATATCGAGCAAGTAAATCTAGAAAACCTCGCTAATAATTACTCCAGTAGTTCACAAAAATAAGTCTCATGAAGACAAAAATTGCCATCCTTTCCATCCACCTGATTGTGGAACAAAGTCATTAAAGGAGCCCACATGGGCTTCCGAGAAAAAAAATTGTCACAATTCTGAAAAACGTTTTTCCAGGTCTGGGCGGCGAACCAGAGAGCGATGCCTTTCTGAGATGTATATGCTGTATCATTTCAGCAAACTAGGAGGCACTATATCGCTGCGCAAAGCCGATATCGCCGAAAAATTACTTTCGTTACATAAGTAGTAATTGTAGTAACAGTACCGTAGTTGCAGTAATAAAAATACTTATATCAATAGTAGCTTTTCCACAATACAATTCAACTTAATGATTACAGATTTTACGTTACAGTTAGAATGATGACATCAGCAGAACGCAATTAACCTTTTGAGAAACTGTAAAGTGCGCGACAAAATTATTTCTAGTTCATCTCATGAGGAAGTGTTTCCTACACGCAATAATGGACCAAATTTCGCAACTCGTTCGATTGTTTAGTTACAAGGACATTGAGGGGCGCATTGTTGGTAATTACAGTGTCTTGCTGAGGTGGACAAGAATAATGTCGCAGTTTCATGAGAAAGGCGTAACATTAATTGCGATAGCAAATTAGTAGAGAGCGATACAGAGTAAGGATAGCAGATTTATCGTCTATATAAACTTGGAAATAGCCTCCTATATACTTGATGCCTGCCCATCAGCGCAGAGAACGGAGGGAACCGGTAGTCGCGGCTAGTTCCGTCGCTCACCACCAGATGGCGGTGCTACCTCAGAATAGAAATACAGGACGCTCTATCGCGGCGTGCGCTCTAGCATGACTGTATATCACGTCATCTTTTTATTGGTGCCGATTCTATCGTTTTACGACATCTGTGCAGGCTGCTGCGAATGGCCTCTGCGGCAGAAAAAAAATGATAAGAGGAAAACCGCAGCGCTCATCTGTACTACTATAAAGCTTCATTTTCATTCTGTTTATTATTACATATGTATTGCACGTCAGTGTTGAAAAAAAACAGGCTCTAATACCTGCACAAGAAACACTTTTATTGCCATCATTTGCACTTTAATTTGGTGGAGCTTTCGTGATAGGGGCTTCTGTGAAAAAACTTTTGCGATGTCATTCTTGTCTGCGATATTCAGGGCGAAATTATTGAATAGAGGGCAGAAGAACTTTGTCGGCATGATCTCCAACAGCTTCTCGCGATGCTCAGGCACTGAACACTGTCGCAGCACTTGAGCAGCATTCACGACAGTCTGCCTCGGCACCTGCTTAAAATTTCTTTGCTTAGCGAGTACTTCAACATACTTGTGCAAAGTTTTCAGCCCAACTACAAGTTCATCGGACAAATACAACTGACCGCCTCGCTATTGAAGCCTAATCAGAGAATCTGACGGCGCCGAGGGCTTCTGCTTTGTCAGCAAACTGAGGCATTCTATGCAATACCCGCTCATTAACAGCTCTCGACAGGTATCCGCCACAACGGCCTTCGGCGGCTGCCTGGCACACGCGTAGTGAGCCACCGGTGACGCCATCCGCCCCCTTGGCGGGTGCAGCCAGTACTGCTCCGCCTTCCAAAGAGGGCCCATCATCCTCCGGGCTGGTGGGTTCCAAGGCCCCGTCTTTCGAGGCGAAGCTTTCAAGGCAACCACATCGCTCGAAAGAGCGCGTGTCCAGCGCCTCGCAAGAGGCTATGGACACAACACCGAGCGTGAGGGCGCAGTCAGCGCCTAAGGAGCGGCGCGATTCCATCGACCGCTCCAAAAAAGAAAAATCTCGTGTCACGGCGCCTGGAAAGGGCCTGTGACCTAAGTTTATATTCTTGAACACACAGCATAAAAATCTATCAAAATGAACACACAAATCCTCCAATGGAATGTGACAGGACTTCTCCGTAATCTCGATGATATCACAGAACTCCTCCATAAATATACGCCAAAAGTGCTGTGTGTTCAGGAAACACATCTAAAACCTACGTAAACAAACTTCTTCAGACAATATGCTATCTTCCGTAATGACCATGATGATGCTGTTGCCTCGTCCGGAGGTGTAGCAATAATTGTAGATAAATCTGTTGCTTGCCATAATCTCTCTCTTCAGACACCACTTGAGGCGGTGTCCGTGCGAGCGATACTTTTCAAGAAGTTGGTAACGATTTGTTGTATATACATACCGCCAGCTTACAAACTCAGCAAAACAGAATTTCACACACTAACTGACCAGCTCCCGGGACCATACATTATCACCGGTGATTTTAATGCCCACAGCACTTTGTGGGGAGACTCCCGGTGTGATGCCAGGGGTCGGCTAATAGAGAACTTTCTTATAACCTCTGGTGTGTGTCTCTTTAACAAAAAAGAGCCCACCTATTATAACACCCATCATAATTCATTTTCTTCTATAGATTTAGCGATTGGCTCTGCTACCCTACTTCCTCATTAGAATGGAATGTCGTTAAAGATCCATTTGGGAGCGACCAGTTTCCTGTGACGCTGACCTTGACAGAAGAACATGACAGTCCACCCCACGCCCCCCGTTGGAAAATAACATCAGCTAACTGGAAAGATTTTAAAGAATCAACCTACTTATCACAAGATTTTATCAACGATTTTAGTATTGACGACGCAGTAGCGTATTTTACTGATTTTATACTCCACGCAGCTGAAAAATTAATTCCGCAAACAAAAGGGCTCTCATGTAAAAGACGGGTTCCTTGGTGGAATGAGGAGTGCAGACTGGCACGAAAGAAACAGAAGAAAGCGTGGGGCGCATTGCGTCGCTCCCCGACTGCGGAAAATCTTATAGAATTTAAACTGGCGAAATCATAGGGAAGGCGCACGCGGCGACAGGCAAGGAGTGCTAGCTGGGAGAGATTTCTCTCTGGCATAACATCCTACACTCAAGAGCCTAAAGTATGGATTGGCCTAAGAAAGCTACAGGGGCAGGAAGTCCACCCATTGCCTTTAGTTGACGACCAAGGGAATAGCTTGGAAGACCAGGCCAACGCTCTGGGCGAACACTTCGAGCGTGTATCAAGTTCCATGCATTACTCGGAATCATTTCTTAAATATAAACAAGTAGCTGAACTTAAGTCACTGGATCGCAAATGCCGACCGAACGCACCATACAATCGTCCTTTTGTTATTGCCGAGCTGAGAGCTGCCTTGAGCGTGTGCAGTAGCTCTGCACCGGGAGCTGACAGAATCATGTATGACATGATTAAAAACCTACACACTGACACACAGATGACACTTCTTGCACTCTTCAACTCTATCTGGGCTGCCGGATATCTCCCATCCTCATGGAAGGAAGCTATTGTTGTTCCAATTTTGAAGCAGGGTAAAGACCCTTCTTCATCGGCAAGTTACCGCCCGATAGCTCTCACAAGTTGCCTGTGTAAGCTTCTTGAAAAAATGATTAATCGCCGACTTATACATTTCCTTGAACAGAACAAAATGCTTGATCCCTATCAGTGTGGCTTCAGAGAAGGGCGGTCTACAACTGATCATCTTGTGCGCCATGAAGGACACATCCGTGACGCATTTGTACACGGGCAGTTTTTCTTGTCGATATTCCTAGATATGGAAAAGGCGTACGACACAACTTGGCGCTACGGAATTTTGCGAGACTTGTCGGGAATGGGTATCCGCGGAAATATGCTAAATATAATAGAAAGCTATTTGTCAAAACGTGCCTTCCGCGTGAAAATCGGCAATGTATTGTCGCGTCAATATATACAGGAAACTGGTGTACCCCAAGGAGGGGTGCTTAGCTGCACACTGTTTATCGTGAAGATGAACACACTTCGTGCTTCATTACCACCAGCGATTATTTATTCCGTCTACGTAGACGACATACAAATAGGTTTCAAATACTGCCCCCTCACAGTGTGTGAGAGACAAGTACAACAGGGCCTAAACAAAGTATCCAAATGGGCAGACGAAAACGGATTCAAAGTGAACCCCCACAAAAGTTCTTGTGTTCTGTTCACCAGGAAGAAAGTGCTTGTTGCAGATCGCACTATCGAAATGTATGGACAACAAATACCTGTGAACAAACAGCACAAGTTCCTAGGCATCATACTTGATTCTAAACTTACTTTTATTCCGCATATAAAATATCTGAAGGAGAAATGTCTAAAAACAATGACCTTACTGAAAATCTTATCTCACACATCCTGGGGTAGCGACAGGAAATGTCTAATGAATCTCTACAAGAGTCTCATTGCATCACGATTGGATTATGGTAGCGTGGTATATCACTCTGCCGCCCCTAGTGCGCTGAAGATGCTGGACCCCGTCCACCATCTAGGTATCCGCCTGGCCACTGGCGCTTTCAGAACAAGCCCCATTGAAAGTTTATACGTCGAATCAAATGAGTGGTCACTCCATCTGCAGAGAACATACACCAGCCTCACATATTTCCTTAAAGTCCACTCTAATCATCAGCATCCGTGTTTTAATACCGTTAACGATATGACGTGCGCTACACTTTTTCGTAATCGTCCCTCTGTAAGACAACCTTTCTCACTGCGTGTCAGGGAACATAGTGAAGAAATGGATATCCCACTCTTCGAACATCGCTTAATGCCTTCAGCCAAGCTTATACCACCTTTGGAGTGGCAGGTAGTAGCATGTGATATATCATTTGTAGAGGTTACAAAGCACGCTTCAGAGGTCGAAATCCGAATGCATTTCCTAGAATTACAATCCAAGTACTCGTGCACAGAATTCTACACAGACGCTTCTAAATCGCATGTCGGAGTATCTTATGCAGCCGTCGGTCCGTCCTTCTCGGAATCCGGCGTACTCCACCCCGAAACAAGCATCTTTACGGCTGAGCCTACGCAATAATGTCAGCTGTAAAGCATATAAAGAAATCAAAACTTCAAAAAACTATTATATTTACAGACTCCCAAAGCGTCGTAAAAGCCTTGAAGTCACCCTGTAAACAGAAAAACCCTGTTCTCATTGAGCTCTATTCTGTTCTTTGTAGAGCATACGCAACTAACCAGCATGTCATTATATGCTGGGTGCCAGGGCATAGAGGCATCGAGGGCAATGTTCTTGCCGACCAAATGGCCACATCAGTCACATCACGCGCTATCAACCCTACAGCTGCTGTTCCTGCAACAGATTTAAAACCATTCTTGCGAAAGAAACTGCGAAGCCACTGGCAACGCTTGTGGGACGCAGAAACAAGTAATAAGTTTCATTTGATTAAGCCACAATTAGGTTACTGGCCTTCCGTAACAAAAACCCGGCGAACTGATATCCTATTCTGTCGTCTCAGAATAGGACATACGTACGGCACCCACAATTTTCTATTGAGTGGTAATGACCCTCCAACCTGTGGTAGATGTGGCAAGAGGCTCACTGTCCTCCACGTCCTCTTGGAGTGTCGGGAAGCCGAAAGAGAAAGAAAGAAACACTTTCCTCTAGCATATCGCTATTATGTCCCTCTACATCCCGCTATATTTCTCGGTAAAGAACCGCTCTTTAACACCAAAGCAGTCCTCGCATTCCTGAATGATGTTGTGCTACATGTTATTTGCCCAACAAGTTCGTAGCGCATCCTCTCTCCAGAGGATGTTGCTGTGATTGTTTTTTATAGCGCATGCCTCCAGGCCCTTGTGTCTCAAGGGCTCTGTTTAGGCACTTGTGCTTCTGGATAATTCTTGCATCTGCAATATTTTGGAAGTCATATCATTCTTTCGCAATGTATTGATCATGTCTATAGTACACATCATTAGTCATTGCCATAATTTTATTACGTATAGATTTTACGCACTTTACAGCGACTGCTTTTAGGCCCCTTTACAGCCATGCCACATCTAATCTTCATATAATTGACTATTCATATACCACTAACAAGCCATTACCATCGTCCTGGCGCTCTTTGGCCGCACCTGGCCCTTGCGCCAATAAACAACAATAATCATCAAACTGGCCACGCTGAAAGAAATCGCAACAAACAATGGAGGCACATATCTCAGAGACTAGACCGTACGAGAATGTGGTGTACACTAAAAAAAAGTTGCACACTTAAGGGTGTTTGCTTGCGACCTTAATTCACCTTTTACACCCATAAAAAGTGTGTTTAGGCGAACTAATAGAGTAATTTGAAAGGGCGATTTTTTTTGGAATCGCAACTTTTCCCCTAATGCATGTTTTGCCAAAATGCACAGCAGGTTTCATCTTTACAGTGATATATTTTATTCTATCACAACCCTAATCTTTCAGACGTCCACCGAAGTAATTACGAAGCGTTTTCCGACACGTTTATAAAAAAGTAAAGCGAGGAAAAAGGCGCCGCGCGGCCTGGATACGTACTGTGGACCTTCATATTGCCACTCGGAAGCATTACTTCTCGACCACTCTGCTTCTTTTTCTCTTTCGCAGAATACAGTCATACTTCGAATATTAGGAGGGATTTACACATGCCAACTAAATATTGGCCAATTCTTTAGTTTTAAGATTAATTTAAACATTCGAGTACCTCTAACTGATCGAGCCATTCTTGTATATGGTTTCTCTGTCTAAATACGTCAACAATGGTTGCGATTTGTTCTTGGAAGTACAGATGAATTGGTCAACATCTGCATTAAACACTGCCAAGCGCTTATTCCAAATGCTATACAGAGCAATCAGCATGACAGCATCAATTATCTTATTATCGTCAGAAGGTATAGTGGCAAAACCGTTTCCCCTATGCATGAAGCGGCACGTAATTTTTAATAGTTGTCTGTAATAAATCCCCCCAAAAAAACTCGCCCTCTCCGCAGTCTGGGGAGACGGGATCAATGGTCTCCAGCGTGCGGCAGGCGTAGCAGTTAACTCTCTAAGGTACATGGAGCCCCTTGTCTTGCATCCATGTTTTGGCTGCCAGTGAACCTGGATGTAGTAGGTTTGGGCGTTGAATTATAATTTCTTTAACTCGACGTAAAACAATTGTTCCTTACCGATCCTGATACCTACTCCAATACAAGGACGTAGATAAGGTCAGATCAACCAAGTTTTTGTGCAATCGCTTTCTTTTTACAGTGGCTAGGTACTGACATGTAAATGTGGCTCTTAGTTTTTAATCAGTTCTTTTTTATGTATATATATGCATGCAATCCATCCGACATATAATTTCAAGAAACATTAAATTCTGGTAGAACCCTCACTAATGTTATGGAAAGGAGAATGGTAAATGCTAGTGTTAAGGTAATATTTTAGAAACGGGTGCAGTTATTCACACCAAATTTCATGTGCTCACAAAAGATGCCACTGGGTATAACATGAGTCCCTTTTTTGTGGCTAGATGAAAAACCCTTCCTATGGCCTACTCCCAAAATCTCAGGTATGTTTAATTATTTTATTTACCTTTTCTGTGCTACCACAAAGAAGATTTTGATGATAATAGGCAGTGTTAGTCCAAATAACCATAGGCACATTTTACACATTTTCTTAACTAAAAACGTATCATATCCGCCTTGCAGTTTGTGTCCAAAAAATAATATCACTGCATGCACACAGCCACGGAGCGGGTGTCTTGCATTGTACTTTTTTCAGTATTCTTTTTCATATCGTCAGTGATCTTTTAGTTTGGGATATTTATGACTGGTTGCAGTACATATGCGCAAAGTCTGACTAGAATTGGATTGACACTTCCTCAGAAAAGGTACATTGAATTTGAGAAATTATTAAAAAGCTCAATTTGATAAATTTAAGTTTTATGTTTGCATACTGCTTACGGATGCTCAAAATGCCTCAGGAAAATACACTTGACTGATCGCTTTCTTGCAGGTGTCTCCGAAACCCTTCTTGGTGTTCCTTATATACCGTCATATTTCCTTGATCTCGGCATAGTCACATAATTCTTCCCTGTCAACAGGCTCTTTGTCCATTTTGTTGAGAGCAATATTACAAAACACGCCTGCAACAAATCCAAGGGCCTCCAGAACGGCTTTTCGTGCGAAATTACCGTCATTGTATCAGGCCACTGCACCGTTAGTTGCTGTCTTCGAAGTTTCAGCACTGACAAATGCTGTTTTGGGGCGGCGGCGCCAGATGAGTTTGTTGAGCGACTCATTGGTGTTCTGTGTTCATCCATGAAGACATTTGATCAGAAGACTTAGATCTGAGAAGTCTTGAATACTGGCTTGATGACGTCCATTAAAGGCTCGGGTTGTAGTTTTTTTTTTTTTTTTGGTGGGATTAAGTCTCAAGGTTACAAGGCTCCGCTAATACCCACACCATGAAGATGGCCTCTTTGGGCAGAGCCCGTAGTAGGGCTTGGTATCACTTATCTATACATTCATGCTTTTTTATGGCCTTCTCAGAGGACTGTGAGTCTCTGACGGCAATGTAGGCCTCACTGTATTCATCACCGATGTCAGTTTATTACAGTAGTTGGTGCTTTCCAAGGGTGTGTCAAAGTATTATATATTCACCAGATGGTGCCATCGCATGTAATTTTACATGCACTCAAGTTGTCATTTATGTGAAGATTGAGGACACACAAGTGGCAAAACACAGATTCTACTTTGAAGTCGAGCACTTTTCCTGTGTCGGCCGATATGGAGGCTATAACGCCAGGTAGTGAAGAGTAACCACGTTTCTTCCCTGTGCCATCCACTGTGATCGCAGTTTCCAGCTTTCCATCAGAGACAGAAGCCTCTTTTTTCAGTTCTTCGCGAGCTCTTACCATAGTATTGCTCACAGCGGTAGTGGATGTGTCAAGAAGTCTCGCGTTGTACGATGCAAACGTTGTTGGCCATGGCGGTAGATTGAGCACAGCACATATGATGCGACCAGATGTCGATCCTTTTCGCAGTTATAATGGGAATAAAAGAACCTGTGATTTACTTCAAAGAAGTTACTTCAAACCGCTTCGCCTATCAATGTCTTCTTCTGAAATGTGTTCTTTCGTGTTGTACTTTTTTAACACAGCAACATCTTGCAAGAAACTGCGGATTAGACCGTAGCCAGTCGTACTTGCGCCGTTCACGTCGAAGTCCTTACCACCGATCCTCTCACCAAGTTTCGTGAGGCTTGCGCTTCGCCGAGTCGGTTTCCCATCGCTCTAATCTGGTGAACCGATTACCTTTAATATTTCTTTCTGCTCCATTTACTGGACGATCGTGCCGTCTTATGGGCAAGTAATACGCTTGAAACTCGAAACAGAGGCAACCACGGCCACAATGCTGGGAGCAATATCAGAGACGCATACTTACACATAATTTACTTGCCACGCACACACACAAGCAAAAAACATAGCTGCGCAATAATGAAGAAAACCACGAAAGACAACGATAAACACACCGGAATCCAAACTACACCCTTCATTTTAAAACGCCAGGGCACTCGGCACATTTCGGCGCGACGTTTAAACCATTTTGAATGGGCGCTCGAGGTCGCGCTTCCGCAGGTTTGTTCGTCACAGTGCGGTCAATATTTAACTGTCAAAATTGCAAATACGATTTCTTTGTGTGGTTTACCCTACCATAGCTCCTTAACCGCGTTTCGCATCATTGTTCGTGGAATAGGGTCGGTTTAGTGGCGATAAAACAAATTTTTTTTCTGAATAATTGCTTAAGAAAACAATGGGCCATGACAATACCCCTATAACGCAGTTGGCGAAAAAGGTTAGTCCGGCTGGTCTTAGGGTTCTTTTACATCCGCCTAAATCTAAGTATATAGGAGCGTGTTTTGCACTTCCCTCATCGAAATGGAGCTAGTCCGGTCGTCAACAAATCCGCGATCTCGTGCTCAGCCAACGTCATAGTCACTCAGATACCACGCCGGGTATAGAGAAGGGCTGATTTAGTACGCAGCCACTTGCTTTGTGTCGTCTTGACACTGCGGTGCTTAAATGCGACTCTTAGTCTAAACATTCTGCTTAAGTTGTCCGCATCAAAAAAGAGAAAAAAACTTCCAAGGTGTTTATTTAAGCGTACTGTACCGTACCTTGAATTACAACAGTCCACCTTGTACGCAAGTCTTACAATGTCTCGTAGTAGAGTTCAATTTAATGATGAGACCCTGAACAAAGCATGCTTTCTGACGTCGCCTTTCCCCTCTCACTCAGCCTTTCCTTGTATATGCGAGCTTCCATGAGCCAAGAGTGGCAAGACTTATTCGCTCATTTCTTTACTACAACCGCTCTACCATTTGCCTGTATCTTCTCTCTACGACCTCTGTACTGTTCTTTCTACCTCCCCAGTGTACATTTGAGCATGCGTACAAAGGCAAGCGCTGAAGCTTCTGGAATGCTTTTCCGGGAATAACGCGCAATTACAACAGTCTACAGGGCACGGTGCGACTCCCAGGGAGCTTCAGTTCAAAAGGTAGAATAGAACCGAAACGAGGCATGCTTTCTAAAGTAACCTGCACTGTTGCCATGTATACATGGACTTTCTCCACCATGCCGCACGCGGCATGCCAGACATCATCAGGAGCAGTGCAAAGTCAAAGGAAGATGCGAAGAATCCCTCGTTTTAAAAATGGAGCCCCTTGGAGCCTTTTAATGCGACAGCATTAAAAGCATGCTTTGTTCAGGGTCTCTTCATTAAATTGAACTCTACTATGAGACATTGTAAGACTTGCGTACAAGGTGCACTGTTGTAATTCAAGGTACGGTACAGTACGCTTAAATTAACACCTTGGAAGTTTCTTCTCTTTTTCGAAACTTCTGTAGCAGTTTTAGTGAAGCAGACACGCTCCTGTGTTTTTTAAATGGCTCACGAGGCGGATAATCCGGCATTGTCGGGGTGGCCACACGATGGTACCAAAAGGCTACGAACTTTCGAGCTTTGATGGGAGTCGAACCCACGACTTTTGGTCTTAATTAAAGCTACAAACCCTCGACAAATGGTGGGAGTGGAACCCACGACCACTGCTGTTAAAGATGGCGAAGTTCATTAAGATAGAGTTATTTAAAGCGCTCGAACACACAACCATTATTGGGAGACGCGCCCACGACCTTTGGTGTTGATTAAAGCGACGCTAATTAAGGCACAGTTAATTAAAATATAGTTACTTAAGTCCAAAACCAAGTCAAAGCCAAAACCTTTGCCGACTGTACTGCGACGCATTGCCGACGATGCAAAGACGAAGACGGACTGTCGTCGATCGAACGGCAAAGGTGATACGACGATGACGGCGTTACAAAAAATGGAAAAATGGGTGATGACCATGGAGGAAGGAAACAAAACAGGAGAGGCCCTGACGTCACTTTTTTGAAGCGGGAAGTGCAGCCATGTTGGTGTGCCACCTCTCTTTGCGCCTCCAATCAGGGGTTCTGCAGCTCGCCGGAGCAGATGGGCGCGAACTTTGAACTTGCACCGTTACGAGCCGCCGGAAGTGTGTGATGCCGACGCGCGTCAAAACAAAGCCTTCGAAACTTCTGTAGCAGTCTTAGTGAAGCAGACACGCTCGTGGCACGTTGAAGAAGACTACGAAGACTCGCGCCGTGATTGCTTGAGTGTATCTGTTGCTGGTTGACACTCACACTCACAGACCCAAAACCCAACTTTCAAGCTTACACACAACACTCCAAAGTCAGCTTTTCTCGCGAACAAAAGGTACTGCGGGAAATACACCGGCGGAAAAATCTTATCTCACTTTTCAGAGACCGAGAGCAGCAGCGAATGCTTCAGGAGCGCGGTTGCCATAGCAACGTTGACATTTGGTGTACCCTTCCCAGTGATCCTTTGCGAAAAACAGCACGTGACTTCCGCCACACCTTCTCCAATACGTTCGTGCTGGCCAGGGCCTCTCCTAGGAGCTTCCTTCCTCCATGGTGATGACGATTCTGAAGTGATGATGATGTTATAAAGAGTATAGCGTGAAGACGTCGGCCTGTAGAGTATAGGGTGACTATGAAGCACTATGGAAAAACGATCACGGTACAACAGCTGTATAAGAACGACTGTTGGGGAGACAACGTGATGATGACGACGGCATGACAGCGGCAGATAATCACGAATCAATGACAGCATAATTACGATGGAATGACTGATAAGGAAAGATATCAATGGAATGACGTAGGTAGTATGATGACAACGGTATGACGACAATCGGCTGACGTTGCGGTATCGATGAGAATGGTCAGAGGGCTTTTTGACGACTCCTGCATGGCGACACAATGGTATGACGACAATGTTGGGATAACGATGGAGTAAGGACGTTGGCATAGCGTCTGATGGCCAAGTTTAGAATAAGGACGATGAAACGACCACTACGGTATCACGACGACGGCATGAAGAGAGTCGCACGATACACCTGGAACGATGACGATGAAACGGCAACAATTGTATCACGGTGACTTTATCACAAATAATGCGTGACGACTGCATGACAATAATGACAGGACGAGAGTCGGGTGATTAAGCTACAATTACGACGAATAGAACGACGACCACGGCATTACGACCACGCGCACGTACCTAGAGGCCCAAGATATATGACCACGACGGCGTCCTGAACATGGGAATAAAGACGACTGTATGTCAACAACTGGATGCCTGCGTGGCGATATTGGATGACGAAGCTATATAGAATTGTGACAATAGAACGACCGCGACGGTATCACGATGGCGGTTTCGCAACGAATGCATGAGGATGACGCAATGACACCGATGATGTGACGACGATGGCATGAAGAGTGTTGGATGGCGGCGCTCGTGCGACAGAGATAGAACCGCAAGGGATTCACAGTGATTGTAATGCAAGGAATGCATGATGATTGTATGACAGCGATGGCGTGAAGATCTCGGCATGAGGAGAGTCGGATAACATAGCTGGAACGACGATGATGTCACGACTACCAGGACATGACGAACCAGATCATACACCTAGTGGCCAATGCGATTAGCCAACTTATTCCACTTGGTCGTCGTGGCAGGCAAGACGACAACGACATTACGAGAGTCATATGACGAAGATGGAATGAAAGCAATGGAATGATCACTGCAGCATCACGACCATAAGCATATACCCAGTCACGCTAGCTGGAAGACAATTAGAGCTGGTGTGTTGGACTAAGAGGATGAATAGATAGATAGATAGATAGATAGATAGATAGATAGATAGATAGATAGATAGATAGATAGATAGATAGATAGATAGATTATGTGACGAGCAATAAAAATGCGAATCGCACGCACTGTTGGAATCTGTGCGCGCCCAAGTTTTTTTTGAGCCAGCAAGACAATATTGCGCAAAACAGACAAACGCGTCGAGGATTTCATTAACCAAAGAGTCTACCAGCCAATAGTGGTGGACCTTTTACAGCAAGCAGAAGTTTATTCAGCATTCACACGTGTTATATAAGGCTCCAAACCATCCTGCCTTCTTTTATTTATTTTGAATAACGTTTTTACTCCATCTATGTCTACACACGACCACCTAAGCCATGTCGAAACGCCCCAGAGACCTAGAATACGATAACAGACGCTAGCGAGTTTCGGCGAGAACGCACCCCCTAAAATTTTGTGTAAGAATACATCGGTCTGAGCTGAGGGTACTGCAAACACTATTGTGAAATTCTCTCTAGTACAAATATCATAAGAAGCCAAAAAAAAAAAACAATGACACCAACGACAGCACATAGGAAATTATCTGAAGTTCTTAAGTGGCGAAAGAGTACATAAATGGAACCGAAACTGGTTGAAAAAACAACTGGCCGCAGGGGGGATAGAAAGGCACTCCTTCACATTACACGTGCGGTACTCATAACAACTGAGCTTCCGCGGTGCCTTTTTCCCATCCCGTTTCTGGGTTATTTATGTTTACCTGCTAGAACTAACCCTGGGAGTGTTATCCAGCGCCACCACTCACGGCCTTGGCGGCGGATGTGGAATATCATTTCTGCCGCAGGCATCATGTAGGACGTGAATTTTGATGGGTGCACGCAACTGGTCAATAAACCCACACTTGCTATCTGAAATCATCAAAGCTGCTGGATTCGAGACCCTCGCTATGTATTGAACGAGAAAGAAGGAGACAGAGGGGCCCTCGGGCCCCTCGGTTTCCTTCCTTGTCATTCTCCAATATATACTCATTCATGAAATAATACTGAAGTTGTACGAACTATATTAGGAATTTATTTCTTTCAGCAGAGGTAATATCAAACGACTTTTGCGTTTCAACACAATGTTCCCAAAAGAATTCCTGTTTCGCCTTGTGGCGCAGCCCGCTACCATTAACAGTTAAAGAACAAAATACAAGTTACCATAGCCAGCAAGTATAAGGAGAACCCTAAAGCTAGCACGCTTTTTATAGGAGTTAAAAATATAAATCATTGTCAAACGTTCACTACTCAGTCATTATCACGCGTATATTTACATATTCGCAACATGATATTGTAAAAAAATTATATATGAACTCATTGTCAAACGTTAATGGTTCACTCGTGATGACACGTATATCTACGTATTTCCCCCTTGATATCAAGTTTTCCGCATGCAAAGTGAGTAAGCGATTGGGAAATCGTATTGATTATTTCTGTATTTGTATTTTCTTTTATCTATTGCTTCTGTTTTCTGCAATAAGATTCTGGAATATCGAGCTTTAGAGTGGAAAGAAAATTCCCTTGACGTCAAAATTACCAAGCAGCGACGAACACACTGCTGCACGAGTGCGGACTATATACGTTTGCACGCGCGAGCTCTGCCGCATCGAAGTAGTAGTAGAAGAAGACCGTCACTGCTGCTGTCCGGGGGTCGCCTCACGCAGCGAAGATTCCTCAGGCGCGTCGTGACCATCTCAGTCGTGAGAGCCTTAAAATGGGTAAGAGAGCTGCTTCTCATTTTCGCGGCGCTCCATCTTGCTTTTACCGAGTGAACGTAACCGCAGGGCATAATCAAAATTGTCGAGCTGAGAGTAGCCGGCGAAATTCCCCTTCCGGGACAGCATGTTTTGGACCGCAGCTCTTAGGCTCCTGCATTGAGCATTTGTGTCGGCATTGTCCCCCGGCTTATCCAAGCGAAAGAGCACAGCGAAGAAGGAAAGAGCGAACCCCGAGCGCAGCGGTCGATCAAAGACTGCGATAGCGAAGAGAGCGTGACGAGGAAAGGGGTGGAGGAGGGTGCAGCGGAACCATGCGGCGGAAAGCAGAGGAGGAGGGTACGGCAAAAGCGTAAGAAGTATAGCGCATTGCTGCCTCTGTGGCGACGACCGCTGTTCACCGAAAATAGCGCTCCTTCCTCTTCACAACCACAATCTCTCTCTCTCTCTGCGTTGTTCACCGATGGCATGCGGTGAGATCGTACAACGATAACATATATGGAAACAACTCGTTGCATGAGTGGAGGCCTGTTTACGGCGGTTGATGTGTATCGCGCCCACGCGTCACCCACGCGTCACCCATGCGCTGCATCTCGCAATCTCACGATTAGCGAGGCAGTCGAGGCACACATAGCTCCGTTCGCAACGTACGCAATGCGTAATACGTGGCAAGAGACAGACTATCCGCGCCAGCCAATATACCGCGAAATGAAAACGCATACAGAGCTGTGCTCAAATTTAGCATAAGGGAGTATCGTAATCGTCGGTAATTTTTAACACGAAAGTGTTTTATGCCGGGGTCCACCAAGACTTCACTGACGTATTTCCGTCACGGAAATACGTCATACGGAAATACGGAATGACGTTCTTACAATGTACACGAACATAATACAAAGAAAGAAACCAGAAGAAAAAGTTCCACAAACATGCAAAATTTGGAAATCGAACCCACGACCTCTCGGTCCGCGACGATAGATCGCCGAGCGTTTAACCCATTGCGCCACAAACGCATTTGCAGAGAGCTACACAGACGCGCCTTATATATCTAACACTCCTCCGTGTACCCGCGCTCTTGCTCGGGGCGGTGCCGCCGCCTACGAGCAGAAAAGAGAAGTACTGCATTATGACACTAACGCGCACCGACTGTGAACGCTTCGGTGGTCTCAGCACTACGACGCCTCGATGCCAGCATTCGAAGGGACGCTGGCATCAAGAAGCACTACCAACGCCACCTAGGTGGCGTTCACCGTACTCAGCACAGCGGAGCGTGGCCTTCGCAATTAGCTCTGAAAATGTTTCTGAAGTTGATCGTGGAGGCTGCAATTACGACGCGCTGTACGCGCTGATTTGACTCGGTGACGATTCAGTTACGTGCTTTGTCTTGCGCATTGTATTAGTGTGTCAGTTACGTGCTTCGTCTTTCGCGTTGTGCTAGCGTGTGCAGCGTAGTGCAGCTTCCATATGCACGACGGTTGCTCATGGTCATCGACGTTGGTAGTCGTGATGGAGGAGACGTGCCACCAGGCGTTAGCGTGGGTGCATCAACGCCTAAGGGCGCTTTAGCCACAAAACACCAATAGACATTATATATCAATGTGCAATTAACATTACACTACTTCTGTGAAGACACGTTTCACTTTCGTGTTCTATACCGATTCCTATATAAGAGGGATCAACCACATTTTTGACGCGTCAGCGAGCATTACGTCTTTGCGTAAGAATACAACTGCAGGTGGTGGAAAACATTTATTATCTATATATACAGAGAGAGAAGCGCCTTACAAAATGTAGGAGGGGTCCCTAGTCGGAGACCCCTGTGGCTTCCGCAGCAGCTCGGACCCTAGCCACGAGGGCTCTTTGGCCCTCTAAGGTAGAGCAGCCGAGCAGGGCAGCCTCCGAGTTCGCTCGGGAAGGGGAGATGGGGGTGGGGGATAAGCCGGGTTATAGGGGCACGCCCCCACAATGTGGAACACATCCGAGAACGTGCACTCACAGTGCGGGCACTCCCGGGTTAAGGTGGGGTTAAAGTATTGAAATACTGCCGGACACAGCACTGTATTAGTGTAGAGCCGGAGGAGCCAGCGCTCCTTTGCTTTGGTTAGGCATGGGGCGGGGGGAGGGTCGTGGTTAGTTTTGTAACGTTGTGCGACTTCACGGAAGTTGATAGCCGGGTTGGGTTCTGGAAACTCAGGCGACGGGTGTTGAAGTGGTGACCGGTCAGTAAGTGCGCGGGCTGAGGCATCCGCAGTCTCATTACCACGTAGACCTGTATGTGCCGGAATCCAGATGACGATACGCGTCTCCTGGTGGTCTCGGTAGTCGTCTCATCGAAGAACTTGGGTGGTGCCACTAGCGATGCGCCCTTTCTCTAAACTTTGGCAGGCTCCCCGGGAGTCGGTGATAATGACTCTGGATTCTGGATCTGCTGCAGCGAGTGCTATGGCAACCTCCTTCGCATGTGTAGTGTTAGTGGCACGGAAAGTGAGACCCTTAAGATGTTCGTTTTAATGGACAACCGCCGCTGTATACCATCCCCCATGGTGAGGGCCGGCGGCGTCCGTATAGAAAACTCCACGACGGAACCCATAGCGTTTTGTAACGCCGTCGGGTGCGTGGTACGTCGGCCGTCGTGAGTTCCTTTAGTCGTGTTTTGTGGGCGCGGATGGATGACCAGCGCGTAGCGCCAGTCCTCTGGAATCTTGGTTCGATCCTCAGCCTGTGCAGTGTATGTGATATGTATATTGTTTAGGAGGCGTCTCCGGTGAAATTGACCTCGAGTGGAGTCCACTGAAGAAGCACGGAGATGCCAGCTATGGTTCGTTCGAGTGCGCCTTGCATATAAAAATTCGCAAAGAGCGATTTGTGTACAAATCTACTGAATGACAGCGTTTATAATTATTGCGACTTGCAAGATCAGTTTGCGTTCGTGGAAGACTACGCTCGTTTTTACGCAGTAAGTAGAAACGTGTAGGTAACGTGTAGGAGATTCACAGTAGGACGCAGTTTTAAGCTTTGGCCAGCGTATCTCGCATATAGAGAAATAGAGTGATGCCTCGTACGAAATTCCATCTTTGTGCTAAAAACATAATATGGGGCAATGTGAACACCGGTTTGAACTGAATTCTGGGGCTTTACGTGCCAACAGCACCGATTTATTATGAGGCACGCCGTAGTGGGGGACTCCGGATTAGTTTTGACTACCAGTGAATCTTTAATGTACTCCCAGTGCATGGGAAACATGCGTGTTCGTTTTGATGTTTTTTTTTTTCGTCCCCATCGAAATGCGGCGTCCGTAGCCGGAATGCTATCACGCAACCTCGTGTTTGCAGCGCAAAACCATAGCCACTAAGCCAGCGCGATGGGTAAAATCGGCCTTGGTGTGCCAATAAACAGTTCACATATTTCCATCAAATAATTTTTTACCAGGCTGCACATCACAAACTTAAAGCCACTTACTATTCGATTCAACTCGAGCGACTAATTTTGATAACGCTTATGATGTAGAATTTGTATCCGCTTGTTCGTTATCTTGATATGAAAATATCAAAGTTAAAAAAATAGAACTTTTTGGTACCTGCACATGTTCCGAAAGCTTCCTTTTTATTGCGATAGCAATTCTGCCGCCACAGTCATCGTCGCCGTCGCCGTGAGGTTCCGTATAGAGTCCAAGGGCGTTAAAATCGTCTCCGCGCACCGTATGCTGCGTGTGCGATTGAAAGCGTGCGAGGGTGAGCCGGCAATCGCGGCTCCTAAGGCGTTTCACGGCTGAGCACGAGATCGCGGGATGGAATCCTGGCCGCGGCGGCCGCATTTCGATGAAGGCGAAAGGCAAAAACGCCCGTGTGCTTGCATTGTAGTCCACGTTAAAGATCCCCAGTGGTCAAAATAAATCCTCAGTCCTCCACTACGGCGTGCCTCATTATCAGAACTGGTTTTGGCACGTAAAACCCCAGAAAGAGGAAGCGATCGCGGCTCAACATCGCACACGCGAGGGAGGAAAGCGTGAAGGCAGCGCGCCGTCTTTCGCAGCGCGCAGCTCTCCTGGGAGGAGTGCGGGGCACGTTCTACTCTATAGGCGTGCCGGGCGACAGTGCGCGCTCTCGACCAGGCCTCAAGGCTCCGGGGAGCAGATAGGGAATGGGGAGGGGGGGGGTGCTCTACTCCGGCCTGGGACTCTGTCAGATCTGCGAGAGTCCGCCCTGCGATTTGTATTCGCGGCTTAATTCGCGATGATACGAGTGCTAGCATGAAGGTCAATTCGGTCGCTGCCGCGCTGCCTCACCCCAGCGTTTCACAGCGAGTTCCCGGGGTCATCGAGGGAGAGAGCGTTCATGTTTGCTTGTGCGCGCGACACCATGCACGATACAAGTTTCGCATCAAGCGCAGCTTGATACGTAATAGCGAAACGACTGCGTGACAGCCTGCTGTTTTAAGGATTTCCTTTTTATTTACAGCAAGTCATAATCACCTAAGCAGGAAATGCAGTAAATCTAGTCCTATAGCTTTAATTTCGTTGTCCTATCGCAGAACGCGGTATTAGTTTCTGCATGGTAGAAAACAAAACACTTAACCTTGCACTCGTCCGCGCAACGCTTGAAACAGCGAATCTGGGGGATCGTAGCTCAGCATTTTCCGGAAGTGCGCGCGAACTTTTCATCTTATTACTCATCATGATGTTAATTTCTTTTCGCGTGTATCGGACTTACGGCTGTCCCTGTGCGTTGCATAGCGCAGCTTGAAACACCGACACTGCGTTCCAATGCGACACCGCGATCCACAAGACCCGCTCCGTGAGCGCGTCTCTCTCTCTCTCCCGCTCTCATATAGCGCGCAAAACCTCTTCACCTCGCAGAACACGAGCGTATGAACGCAGCAGCTGTGGACGAAGACGACGACACTCGAACGCAATCGTATGGTTCGCATAAATGCATGTTCTGCAAGCGTGGCTGTATAGCCTAGTACATTTATACGAGAACAAATGTGCAAAAGATTCACAGAGTTTTTGCTGTGCACATTTGGGCATCGGAATGGGAGAGATGTAGCCGTATGAACTTGTTTAAGCGACTGAAAGACGGAGGCCTAGGCTTGTCACATCTTTTTGTGAAACAGTTAGTGAACAGGTTTAGTTCCTTTCAAGACGTGCGCTACCCCTTTCTGCGCACAGTGTGCCAGTTGCGGCTGAGCACGCATCTGCCGGCTTATGTGGTAAGCAATTTAATTAGGCCTGGTGCACTTCGAGGGTACCTAAGGAAAGTAGTTGACAGTTTCCGTTTTCTGTCCGTATGTTTTTCTAATGATTACGTTTTTTTTCGGATTCACGGAAGAAATTATACAGAGATACACTTGACATGATCATACCGGTTCCTATGTACAGAGCCATAAACAGTGGACGACAGGGACATGACGTTTTAAAGCATGTTAAAAAAATGCAGGAGCAGCCAGGTACAAAATAGTTTTTCTTTTACATACCGGGACATTGCCGGTACGGGCCTCTTTACAAGAGAAGGGTTATTTACCATGAGGAGTAAACTGCCTTATATGTAAACAATTGGAAACAATCGACCATGTTATGTTGCATTGTTGGGTAGGGGTGAAATTTTGGACGTTCTCCAACGAACACTAAAGAACGAATGGCCCTTAAATCCAGTAGGTATTAGATTTTTAACTATTGACAATGAGGACGGACGGCCTTTGGTCCTCATTATGCTAATGGGCCTCCACTGTTTGTGGCGGCCTCAAATGGCAGGTTTTTTTTGTGAGCCTGACCGAAGACCTGCACGATTACTTTTTCGGGAGGGTGTTTCCAAATTCATCGACGTAATGAAAGATCAAGAATGCCCCCCCCCCCCCCCCCCCGGACTGGCTGACGAGGATTGGGCCCCTCGCAACTTTGAAAGAATTTTAAACATGACATGACAGTGCCAGCCAAAATGTGACTGACCGCACAACATGTATGCATGAAAGATTAAAAGTATGTGTATATGCATAATTATGTAGTGCTTCCTTTGCACAAATTGCTGCAATTGGTGTTTTCTAAGTTCACCTTCCGGCAATAAAAACAATCGGTTAGTGGTTACGACGCTCGCTTTGGCACCGGGGGTACGCGGGTTAGAATCCCGCCTCGGCAAGAAAGTTTATTTTATTTTTTTTTTTGGTTGTTTCTTGAGAGGCACCACAAATTACGGCTGGCTTAAACAGCTTCGCTGCTAAAAAACGCAGCCAGCTCCGAAACACGCACTTTAAGCTCCTTCAGGGCGGTTCTGGGCAAAACATTTTATATTTGGCCATCGGCCATGTCATATCTTAAGAGGCTTTCCTCTACAGACAAGTTCGTCAGTTTACACGATGTAACCCTAAAGGGGAGAGGAAATCGAGAGCGCTTGAAAACACCGAGTAAGGTTGTGTGGCACTGTGGCGCGGAAGTGTTATGCTCTTGAATGCGAACGAAGCTCTAGTGGTGCTCATGAAAGAAGATACTCGATATCTAATTCCCAATACTATTTATTTCTTGGGCTTTTCAGGCGACTTCGACCAGTCAATAAGTAAGTAAACGCTTACATTTTATACATTAGCGGGGGGGGGGGGGGGGGGGGGGCTTCTCTTTCATTTTCGCTTACGACATTGCTAGTGAAGGTCATTGCGTGCGGAATCTGCTGTAGCTAACGATCATGGCGTTGGCTTCTTTGGATATTACTTCCCCACTATCTTTATAGACACAGATCTATATATATATATATATATATATATATATATATATATATATAATAGCAACACACATGTGTACACGGGCATACATATGCGTGTACACGTCCGTGAGTGTTTGTGTGACGTGCGAGAGAGAAAGGGAGAAGAAATATACACAGGAGGAAGCCGGCGACGGGGGTGGTGGATAAGGTGCCGTTAAAGGAGAGGGATTATTCCCGTCGCGATGTTTCACGTACCGTTTACGTAAGTTCAGGCACGTTGTCGGATGTCGAGACCATTGTAGCGCACTATTTACTGCTTGTTGTCTACTGATTGGCACAAACTGTACATCTAACCTAAGAAAGGGTATTGTACAAAGAACAATTGGCTGTTAAGAAAACTTGCGGTTTTCACCTTTTAATGCGAATAACATTCTTATCATTAGGCATTTTTAGAATAACGTTTATCGCCTTACGTACGGTAAACGTAAGTACCTTTGTGGAACGTTACTGTGCGCGTCCTTTGAAGGCTTTTAGTTTACCGCATGCGAACGCAAACGTAAGGAAGACGTTATAAAACAAGGCGCCGTCTGGTCCCTCGTGCGAAGTATCCAAGCCAAGAAAAGCCATTAGGAAAGCTCCTGTTGCTATGCGGACGCGTTTGGTTATGCCTACGGACGCTGGTATCGCCGAACGATCTCAGAAATTGGACGCGCAATGAGCTCATAATAGACTTTTCAGATACGTTTAGAGAAAGCGAAAGCTCATTTAAATAATTACTGGCGATCAATGCCGTGAGAGCGCAGCCATCACGAGAATTCACGCTGAAGTGGGAGCCATAGCTGCCACCATGTTCGACAACCATATTTGTTAGCGTTCATAAAACTTACGAAACTCAAACTTGTCAAATAACGTACTTTATCGTAGCGCACGTAAACCGCAGAAGCCCAATGATGTTCGGAGCAGGCGCATTGATGACAATGCTATTTCTTTATGTACGTAATGCGTTTACGTTTGGTTGCGAACGGTGTTCTAAAACTGTCTAATGTCTGGCCGGTTTTCGCTTCTGATATCTGGCACCAAAAATAGGGGCCGATCCCGAATATAGTGGAGCCTAAAAAGTTTAGGTTCATCTCAAAGCTTGTGCACTCTGTATATGTGGGCTTAACCACATTCGTGGCGCTTTTCATTGCTGGAAAGAGTCCTTAAACTTTCTAGGGCGCGGAGTGAAATGGAGCCGGCGTGAATGCGGTTCCTATACAACACAGCAGCCCAAGCAGCAGCGTGCTGTGCCAGGAATGCTTGTTTGACGGTAGGAATGAATTCTCGGTGTTCGCGTGCTGCAGCACGCTACAATTCTAAGAGGCCACGCCCCGACTTAGCGGGCGTGGGCGTCCAATGTAAAATGGAATAATTGTGGTTTCAAAATATTGTCATTTGCACATTGTATTGTTTTGACAGAGAAGTTCTGCCTCTTGTTTTTTCTTTCTAAATATACGTGTCACATTCAATTAAGGTGGACTCAAATGGATGACAATATGAGTGATGTCAGTTGCCTGAACGGCCAGCCAACGTTGTCGTTTCACCCTGTCCACAGCATCGAAATGCTTAGTGAAGCAGCTATAGGATGTGCTAAATTTGCAGACACCGCCTTCTCAAGCGCTCCTTCATGCACTAATGAAAGACTGCTAATGACCGTGCACATGGTTTGCCGTTCATAATGTCACCTGAAATCGTCAAGTGTTCTTCGGGTGTGAAAATTACGTATATACATCTGCTTTCATGTATAATACTTTGCTGTGTATAGAGGGTGTCCCAGAAAATTTGGACCAAGGTTTAAAAAATAAACCAGAGCTCAAGAGAAATCGTACCAACTGTGTATTAGCGGTACACGTGTGTACTTACAGCAAGTATTTTTGTTTGTTTTTCAGCACTGAATATTAATTATTGTTTACATTTGGTCATTCTTCTTCTTTCTGGGGTATTACGCGCCAAAACCAGTTATAATCATGAGGCACGCCGTAGTAGAGGGCCCCGGATCAATTTTGACCACCTGGAGTTCTTTAACGTGAACTAAAACGCAAGCACACGGCCGTTTTTGCATTTTGCCTCCATCGAAATGCGGCCGCTGCGGCTGGGATTCGATCCCGCGACCTCGTGCTCAGCAGCGAAACGTCTTAGCTAACTGAGCCACCGCGGCTCGGTTAGCTGCATTTGGTCAACGTTTTAAATCTTTCTTGTATCTCAACCATGACAATTATAAAGTTGTAGGGCATCTCAAGTAACTTCCCATACAAGCATTTTTTTTCGTGTTAAAATTGGCCTGGTTGTTTTTGCCGGAAAAAAAAAACGAAATCCACCGAAATGTGAAAAAAAAATTTGACGTGACGGGGCGTCCTGCGCGACTGTTATTGTGTTGCGCTCAGGTGTGCAATCGGTGAATAAATATGACTGGAGTATGAGTGTGAAAATTGCTCTCTCTCTCTGCTTCGTTTGGATGAGCTCACCCATCGTAGAAAGTTATCAGGTCATTTTTAACCGACGGGCAAATTACTGTAATAGTCATCGCCTTTCATCGTTCTCACGCGCTTCACCCGTTCTCTCCTTGAAACTGAATAGAAAGCCAGCTCTCGGCCAGTAGCATACATTTCCGCAGTTATGCGACAAGACCCGGAGGCCCAGATGCCTGCAACCGGAGTAACGCAACGTAACTTCCCCGTGGTCACAGTCGGGCTGCGGCCATGTTTGTTTACCCATTGTAAGCTTGAGTGCAGCAGAATAGCAGTCTCGCCAAAAAAAAAATGCATCATGTGTTTTTCTTTTTCGTATGTCGCGGGCTTTTGTATTTCTCGGGAAGAACAACCAGGTAAATTTTAGCACAGAAAAAAGTTGTTAATACGAGTTTGTTTGAGGCGCTGTGCAACGTTATATTTGATATCTTAGAGATTCAAGCAATAATTATAGAGTTGACGAAATAAAAGCTAATAATATTCATAGGAAAATATACGGCTTGCAAGTACATACGACTACCGGTAATATGCATTTGGTAGGATTTCTCTAGAGCTCCTTGTCTTTGTATTTAACTTGCTGAAGTGGAACTGATATAAATGGTAAACTCGGCGGTAATGCAGTTCCACTCAAAGTGAAGGCTGGGGAAGTGCGGAGCAGTGATTCGCCGCTGTTTTCCTTGTGTTTATCTTGCTTTATCTTGTTTATCTTGTGCTCATCATTCGTTTTGACACCTGTGCTAAGGCACAGCTGGTGCGAAACCGCCACGCACACGGAGCCAAAGCTTTGCTGATGATCGTTAGAAGCGATTTTAAAGACGTTCTGGTGATTAATGCGCTTAATGCTTGATTATTCTTGTCTTTTAAATTATTCTAAATCATGAGAGTTCATTTAAACAAGTGCTCAAAAAAGTTCGCCCTCTTTTCAGCACTTGCTTTTGAGCGTGATCACGCGGTAGACACCGATAGCCCGGGCCCCTAAAGTGCTCCGCTCTTAAAAAAATCTTCGTCCAAGTTAGCTGGGACACCGGGTATAAACGTGAAAGCTATCATAAGAATCACAGTTTTATCGCAGTCTACTGAACACATTACAATTTAAAGTATGGCTGATTATAGCAGGAAACACTTAATATTTCGGGCTACAGGGGAACATCCATATAACGAATGCAGATAACGTGGACAATTCTTAATAGGGAAGATGCGAAACTGACTTAGCGCTTGACACTTAAAAATCCTTCTCCAACCAAACTTGACTATAAGTGTATCAACTCGGGGCGTCCACTACCGTGTGACGATATGCCTTGACCGACCCATCAGGACGCACTTTCGTGGTGTAAGTGGACAGGGGCGCGTTTGTAAAATTGATGACGTCAATACTATAATGTCAATGCATTCTTAGGGACAATGAGCAAAACTTTAGGGTACAAGCACGAAATTGCTGTTCACTACGCCTAGTTATGTTTTCATAATGGATACCCTGGTTGCTTCATTTCCTCGTTTCGGAAAAGACATTTCTCTATAACAATCGCATCTCAAATTTTCGTTTGGGTTTATTATAAGTGATTATGGGCACAACAAATGAACAGACATATCGATCTCTTTGGCCACCTAAGCCTGTTCTTTATAATCAGGTAAGACTATAGTTCTAATCAAATAATTTTCTAAACAATTTATACATCTCTTAGGCTCGTTAAAACGCTACATATGCAACCATTTGTTTTGCTCTATGTTTCACGCAGGAAAGCACGAATGGCGGTGAAATATCCTAAATATTCCGGAATTATAGCTTAGATTGAAAGCACATGGAAATGAAACGTGAAACTATTGGTTTAACTACTATCTCCAAAATGCACTCTCCAAAAATGATTACTCCCCGAAAAAACAGCACGCCCAAGAATTTCAACATCTCGAAGCAGAGATGAGGTGAATTGCTCAAGCAGAAAGCGGCCTCTACACTCTACGAGAATAAATGTTGCTTCATTGAGTGCTTTCCAGTTTTTGCTTTCGCTGAAAGCATTTGATTTCAAATGCGGCATCAATCATCTGTTCAGCCACGCAACTCTTGTGCAGTGCAATGTACGTAGAGGACGAAATTTTACGCAGTGCTCTATTTTCAAGCTCTTCTTTCGCCTATATACATCGTTACTTACTAATATATCATTATGTAGAATTTTCAAAAATATTATATATATTTTTTCCTTGAAAGTGTTTGCGCTTGTAGTTAAGCCGAGGGCAGCTTTCGAATATTCAACATGAAACATATTGCTTCCAAACCTAGTAGACATATCATAATTTCGCACTGTAGAAGAAGCAAAAATGACAAGTGCTATTTTTGTGTCCCAGAACATACGTGTAATGAAAGCATGTCTTTAATGTGATGCTTTTATTTTCCGCCAAAAATTCAGATGAGTCCTTCTATCCACTTGCTGACGGTAAGTATCCACATTAAGGCAATATGAAGGTGATTTAAGTGATTAAATTAGCACCAAAAAAGTGATCTCACCGAATTGTTGTCAGCTATGCTAACTACACTAATATCTTCTTTTCACTTCCTATGATTCTTAATTGAACCTAAAATACATTTATGAGATTACGAGATTTCAGATGAGACATCGCAATTTAAACTCTCAGTAAGGTTAATAAACAAACGCTAGGATCGGAAATCCCTCTTGTATTGTGGTTTACTACCTTTGGAGGAGAGCATTTTTGTGAAGTAGATCGCCGCAACCACATAAATATCAAAAATTCGTCAAATTTTCTACATTCACGATTATGATTCGTATTTCAGAAGAACTCCATTTTATTTTACTCTTCCAAAGCCGTTTTTGTCCCGAGCATTTCTTATCAAGTTTGACGCTCGAAAGGGTAACTTCGTTTTCAGAGACGAGCGTTTAAAAAAAAATACTAACCCCATCCCCCTTTATGACGCAGCTTATTCTTTATCGCGCACCAGTATGAAGGCCAGGTAGCGCGTATAACATGCGTTCTCTGCGAGCCGTACGGCGAAGTGCGCCTCGCAGTGCAACCGCCATGTGACCAGCACGTGTGGTGACGCCATGTATGACCATGCCATGTGTGGTCAGCATAAAATGAATCTTGTTTATCTAAGTGACTATCTAACCAACCGGAAGTTACACACGTCGCCAATCAGAACACTGTCACGGGAAGCGGGAAGTACGGCTTCGACAAAAAGACGCCCTTCGTGGTGCCAAGCGCCTAAGCAAGCACGCAGAACGAAAAGTGACCTACATTGCAATGTTGAATGAACGAATGAGTGTTGTTTGGTGGTGCAAGGGCCTGGTATGGCCAAGAAGCGACAGGCAATATAGAAATGTAACAACGCTGAATTTAACTTTTATGACAATTCCTTTAAAATTTCCAATATTAACGTACACCGTAAAATTGGTAGCGAGGTTAATTCCCATAACTGTTCAGTAAATAGATTGCTTTGCTTTTTTCTTGCAAATTGGGTTCGCAGGGGCAAGTAAATAACATATAGTAACGTAATTTGAGTAGCTCTCGTGGACTGGTTTTGTTTAGTTTTTGCGTTCAAATTAACAAATTGCATAACATTGCTTATTTATACAATTGTCGTGCCTTTCTGGGAGCCGCCTGGATTGCATTCCTAGAAATAGTCTTGTGAGAGAGCTCTTGGCAGCATTTGTATAGGAACTAACTTTCGAGCTTCAACAACCTGTTATTGGTTGCATGCAAGTTCAATGCTTGATTTTTTTTCTCCCGTCATGAATGAAGGCAGACTCACAGACGGGCATATAAATCTAAAGCATATAATCGAAGTTTTCATTCCACACATGAGAGCTACCTATAAATGTCTCGCAAGCATAATATCATATACAGCGGACGATAGAATAAATGCTGGACAAAACTGTAGCACCTAAGGTGTTGAGCGAGTACTGTTGTTAGGTTAAACTGTAAGCTTCACGGTTAAAATACTAAAACAAAGTACCTATGTTTGATTGGTCGACCTTCAGACTGGGAGAGGAAGGCACCCCACTCATATATTGATGATGAAGCCATTTTGTGCATCTATGTTTTGGGCGCGCTTCCAGATGCATGAATTTTTTGAACATCCTAAAGACCTTCCTTCCACTGTAATTTGCTTTGAGACGCATTATCCATAATTTATACTATCGGTCTCCGTACAAATCTGATATGAATGCCAACCTAATTCGAGATAGCTCCATTCAACGATATTTAGTCTTGATTCGACTCACAAATGGATTTAGTCATACGAGGCTGATATTAAAGCTCCGGGCGTTTATTTATGATCTCGGCTCCAGCAACATATTTAAACAGTATGTTTGTTTCAGAAATAGCAGAACTCAGAGTGCAACGTCATAGTACGTGTGAGATTAGTGTTATTCATTCATCTAATGACGCATGTTTGCATAGCCAACGGCTTGCTTCATATCAGGCAGACAAGTATATTTAAAAAGCCTACTAACAACAATATATATATATAAATTGTACATTTTTTACTTATGATTTACCTGCATAAATTTACCTGGTAGTTTTTTTCATACGGAAGCAAACTACATCAGGAGCGTATTCAACGTCTGAGTTCGCATCAGTACACGTCAGCACCGCCCGCACTGCACCACACGTCCCCGCTTTTCATACCGTCATCGTCCCTAGGATACGGGACGGGCGAATCTGATGACAGTCGCTCGGCCAATTACCATCGTTGCCTCGGTCACGACATCGCTCCCAGGTTGACGCACTGTTCCGCCGGGCCCGCCTCCAATGTCACACCCTCGCCCCCGCAACCTTGAGTATGCGTGACGTCCATCTGGCCAGGATCAGGATTAGTAGTAATCTTCACGGTAACTACCGTTTCCATGGATGGTAGGTGGTGGTTGACTCGACGCCAGCTCCTTTGTTAGCGCGTCACGGTCTATGACGCGCCCGATTGCTGTCGTGCGCGCTCTGATGAACGGACCATCTCGTTGAAAACGTGCAAGGTATGTGCTCGTCCAGGTTGAGACGTAACAGCGCTGAAACCATGCTTTTTGATTCAGTTAGTAAGCGAATGTGCCCAAGTTTAAACAGCCGATAAAACTATACTATCCTTACTCCGGACAGCTTTAAACTAATTTGCTATCGGAAATGATGCTTCAACTTTCACGCCAAACTGCGACATTTTTATACTCTGCTTTCCCTCTCTGTTAGGTCTCTTTCCCCCAGCTCAGCGAAGCTATCGCGCAGCTGGTGTGGGGTGTGGCCTTTTGTGGTTACGCCACAAAATTTTCCGACCAACGAAAGATAAACCGCTTCGCTGTAAAATATAATGATTACAAAACATGACCGCAGCAAAATATTGCAATTGAATAAAATGAATTTTAGCGTTCTCAAACTACAGATGCATGCTTGGTCTCCGAGGTACTAAAAAAACAGTCTTCGTCACGAGTAACATTCATAAGCAAATGAATGGGCATGTAAGAGGAATTGAACTGATGACTATTGTATGCATTTTTTTTTCTAGATGGATCACAATTCAACACAGGTTGGTATTGGTTTCCCGAGTGTGGATGCCTTATTGTAGCAGTTATCGCTTGGCGTGCCATCCGCGACTTTAAAGCGCGACGGTGCCGCAAGCCGCTCCACCTTACAATTTTATTTTATTCGTTCCGGATTACGACATAGGTTATAGCTGTACCTCTGATATGGTGTGAGTATAAGCAATATTTTGTTGCTCTGCAACATTTCCGTTTAATTAGCGTGACATTATTAAATTTAAATATACAATTTCTCATCCTAATTCTTTACACGTGGAAACAATAAAGCTGCCAATGTTCTCCTAACTATGCGCTGAAAGACAGAAGGCGGTATAGATATATTTTTGCGTCCAGTTTCAATTCATGTGACAGGTTATTGATCTTAAAAGAAGTTCGCCTTGTATTAGTGCGGCGGAATGTAGTTCCGTCATAGCTAAAGGCACGTCATCGGCGTCGGCAGCAGCTGTACGCATCCCACTACCACATGCCTCAATCCTCCTCTCCACCTAGCTTCCGCTATGCAACGCGATGATATTTTATTGCGATAGCAATTCTATGGACACTCCAAGGGGATTTTTCTCGCCACGTCGTCGTTACCGTGAGGTTCCGCATAAAGTACAAGGGCGATAAAATCCTCGCCACGCGCCGTATGTGCGAGTGAATGCGCGCGCGGGACGCGCGCTTTCACGGAGAGCCAACGCACGGCGGAGGGTAAACGGGACCGTCTTGCGAAAGGTCGTGGGGGAATGGGAGGGAGGGGAGGCGACGTCGTGCTGTGGTACCAACGGCGCAAGGGGAACTGGCGACTCAGTCGCGCACGCGAAAGGAGGAAAGCGGGAAGGCAATGCGAGAAGGAGGAAACGCGTCTTCTATTCTGCCCGCAACAGCGCCCTTGTACATAGAATGGCTGCGGCCGGTCGCCGCCACGTATCTTTAAAATGATCTCCACACGGTTATGACCTTTGTATGCACTGTGCTTCCGCCGCTCAGTTTCCCTTGAAGCGATAGTCCGCATAAACCTTCGCTCACTGCTGCTGCAGCGCTTGCTCACGCCAGCGTTCTGGCAGCGATTGTCTGCGGCCGTCAATGGGATCGTCGAGTGTTGGCTTGTGCGCGCTGACACCATGCTCTTTAATTCAGTTAGCAAGCGGATGTGTCCAAGTTTAAACTGCCGATAAAACTACTATCTTTACTCCATATAGCTCTCGACTAATTTGCTATCACAAATGATGCTTCGCCTTTCGCGCGAAACTGCGACATTTTTATACTCTGCTTTCCCTCCCCCTCAGCTCTCTTTCCCCCAGGTCGGCGAAGCTATCGCACAGCTGGGGGGGGGGGCGTTTTGTGGTTACGCCACGGAATTTTGCGACCAACGAGAGATATACCGCTTCGCTGTAAAATATAATGATTACAAAACATGACCGCAGCAAAATAGTGCAGCCTAATAAAATGCCTTTTAGCGTGCTTAAACTATAGATGCATGCTTGTTCTAAGAGGTACTAAAAAAACTGTCTTCCTCAGGAGTTACATTCATAAGCAAATGAATGGGCATGTAAGAGGAATTTAACTGATGACTATTGTATGCATTCTTTTTTTCTAGACGTATCACAATTCAGCACAGGTGGGTATTGCTTTCCCAAGTGGGGATGCCTTATTGTAGCAGTTATCGCTTGGCGTGCCATCCGCGACTTTCAAGCACGACGGTGCCGCAAGCCGCTCCACCTTACAATTTTATTTTATTCGTTCCGGATTACGACATAAGTTAAAGCTGTACCTCTGATATGGTGTGAGTATAAGCAAATTTTTGGTTCTGTGCAACATTTCCGGTTAATTAGCGTGGAATCATTATATTTAAATATACAATTAAGGCAGGCTAAAGGCTAACAAGCTAAAGGCACCGGAAGGCCGATGTAAATGTGATGGACAAAAACGCGAACGTTAACTTGGCATTTATATCGCGCCATATTGTGCTGCATGTAACAAAGCATCCGTATCACGTATCTGTTTGATGCCGTTTCGTGCTATTTCTTTAAACGTGTGACCTTAGTAATTATTTGGCTTGAATGTTTGTAACAAAGATTACTATGCATGCAAAATGAACACATACGCCGGTACTAGAAACACGATCGTCATCAACATTAGCCTATTTTTATGACTGCTGCAAAACGAAGGCTTCTGCCATATATATATATATATATATATATATATGTATGTATGTATGTATGTATGTATGTGTGTGTGTGTGTGTGTGTGTGTGTGTGTGTGTGTGTGTGTGTGTGTGTGTGTGTGTGTGTGTGTGTGTGTGTCACTGAACTCTTTGCAATGCTCTGTACCAGCGACAGAGACGGACAAACTCAACAATGTCTCCGGGCAGCAAGTATTTTTAAAGGACCAGGTGCGCAGAACACTATGAGCATCGCCTTGCCTCACGTATAGCTATCCTGAGACGTATCTTACACGTAGAAAAGGCAGAAACGTGGTAAGCACAAACACACATTGTTCTTTGTGTTTAAAGGGTATGTGATTACAGTTAAAAGTGAAGTGTGCTTGGTGTTTCACATTGCGACACACCCACGCCAATAAACACAGGCTATTGATTATTTTTCCCTATTTAAATTTACTTCATCAGATAAGCATCTACAAAAATTTGCGTACGCGTATTTATTACAACAGAGAATATCACATATTCTGTTCGAATGAAAATTTCCAAAATCGCCCTTAATCGTAGTGTGCACGTGACGTAATCTTATGAGGCGCATGCATAGAACACTGAGTAATCAAACTATTCTTCAAATCAGACCCGGTGACATATCTAAGTTTCTCTTTATCTTTGGCTTCCAGAAATGAGAGAAAGGTAAGAACTTAACGGGCGAGGTCGCCCAGAATGTGCCTTACGAGGTATATGTGGTATTTTTTAATTACTAATATGACCTAGATAGTATAAACACGTGCTCTTTTTTTTCTTCGCTCAACCTTGTAAAAAGGAAATTTCATTTGAAAACGAATTCTTAGTTGGTAAATACCGGTAAATGGTCCGCCGTGGTGGCTCAGTCATGCAAGGCGCTGCGCTACTCAGCACGATATCGTGGGATCGAATCCCGGCCGCGGCGGCTGCATGTCGATGGAGGTGAAATGCAAAAACGCCCGTGTGCATGCGTCGTAGTGCACGTTAAAGAACCCCAGATGGTCAAAATTATTCCGGAGCCCTCCACTACAACGCGCCTCATAATCAAAACTGGTTTTGGCCCATAAAATCCCAGAAAGAAGAATAATTACCGGTAAATGAAAGAAAATATTACAAAGCACTATTTGCCGTTTGATATACTGCGTAGGTAAGTTTGTAAAGTGCCATGTGGAGTCTATAGTTATTGACAGGATATTAAAATACAAATTCTGAGCGAGTCGCCGCTTTTTCGTATCAGGCACGATTCCGACCTTTTTCGTGGGCCAATCCCAGAGATAGCGCAAGGTAAGAAACGGCCGATATGTGCTGCTGGATATGCGCCCCAGGAACCACTTGTTACCATGATGTTCGGGACGGATATATTGTAAGGATGATAACGAACGTCGGCGCAGAGTCAGCAGCATCGGCTGCATCAAGCGCGCAGCAGAGGCTCGAGCTAGGGGGCTGTGCTCGGTGCATCGTACAACCGGCTGTCGCTACTAGGCTCAATAAATCTCCTTGATAAGTTGTGGAGGTGCTGGGTTACGTTCCACACTACTATCCCGGAACTCCATTCTCGGAAGCTACCCTCTGCCATGCCGGACGCCGACCAGCAGACTTTTCCATCGCCACCCGTCCCTTGCGCTGGCACCATTCGCCAGCAGGAGCCTCCCATCTTCAGCGGAACCGACGACAATGACATTGAAGAGTGGCTGTCGTCCCAAGAACGGGTGAGCGTTCTCAACAAATAGAATTACTTGGACAAGCTGGCCTTCGTACCATTCTACCTCACGGGCGGGGCCAGTCTCTGGTTCAGAAATCATGAGAGGGATATCCGAACCTTGTCGGCGTTCAATACGTCGATTACAGAAGTATTTAACCGACCCGCCGTCAGGAAACTCCGAGCCGAGCAGAGTTTGCATACACGCGCACAGTACACGGTTGAGATGTTGACCAGCTGTATATAGAAGACGTTCTCGATTTGTGTAGGCGCGTGAATGCTGCCATGACGGAAGCGGAAAAGATCAAGCACGTCATGAAGGGAATCGCTGATGACGCGTTCCCGATGCTTCTGGCCAAGGACTCGCGCTCTGTTGGCGGCATTATCAGCTTGTCCTACAGCTATGATGAATTACCTAGGCAGCGAGCTCTGACAAGGCGACATGCCACACCAAATGCGGTGTCACTGTGCAGCTTGACAACCGGCCCCGAACAAGCCTCCCTGATAAACCAAATAAAGGATTTCGTCCGCGAAGAAGTCGCACGACAGCTATCTCTGGTGTCCATCACTCCGGAGTCTGCCAGCACTTTGCCGTCTCCTCTCCGTAATGTGATCTCTGAAGAGGTCGCGCAAGCGCTGCCAGCTGTTCACCAGCAGCATGTCGTGGCTACACCGATAACATATGCTGCGGTTGCTGCAATGGTCCCTCGCAGTTTGCCCGTACGACGTTTAGAGCGCCCTCCTCCTCCCGTCCCGTGGGCCACCCCTGCCGTCGCTAACCCGTGGCGTACGCCCGACAATCGCCCTATATGCTTTGCATGTAGGTATCCCGGTCACGTCGCAATGTTCTGCCGCCGCCGATCGCAGGTGTTCGATGACGATTGACGAGCGCCCTATGTGCCGCCTGATCCAAATGCGCCTTATGGTCCCTTCAACCCATCATCAGCTCGCTCCCAGACTCATCGCCATCCTCGCTTCGAACGCCTCTGGTCGCGTCGACGACCCGTATCTAACGAAGAGGGAAACTAGAAGAAGCCCTTCCCGAGGCAGGAACTGCGCCAGTGTCAACATGCCGAAGTCCTCCTCCTTTACCTGCTAATGCCATTGATGTATTTATGGAAGATGTCGCTATAGTCACCCTGCTCGATACCGGTGCCGCTACTTAAGTTATGGATGCCAGGTTTTGCCGCTCGCTTCGTGAAGTGACGACGTCTCTCTCTGGATTGTCGCTTCCAACGGCAACTGCTCAACCCATTCAACCTACCGCTGCTTGTACAGCCCGTGCGGCCATACAGGTCGGTTTATACACAATTTAGTTCATCGTTCTTTCATCGTGCTCCCACGCCGTTACTCTGGGATGGGATTTCCGTGCTCACGTTGGTTTCGACGGGAATTCAGGGCGCAGGCTCCTTTCCCAAGCGCAACACCCATGAAGAAAGCCGAAAGTCAGGCCGGGGCACGCTTGTACCCATTTGAACCAGTGGGTGCCCGTCGGCGGTGGGAATCGAACCTATAGCCTCCCGCAGCCGAAGCGGGCGCTCTACCACTAGGCCACGGCTGCGGTAGAATGCATTGCGGCTCTCAAGCCGCAATGCATTCATCAATTGCGCTCGAGCTGAGATTGAACTGAGCTTGAACTGAGATTGATCGAGCTGAATTGATTGACCGGGCCACGGTCTATGCTCCTCCTGCCGCTAAACTTCTCTTGCAAGAAGACATCTGTACCCCCCCCCTCCCCCCTTCATCAGTACCAGACTCGTGTTGTGCTATATCCGATGGTACGGTCTTCTTCATGCCCTCTCCTTTGCCCTTTGCAGCGCTTGACCTCGCCGCCAGTGTCAGCAGCATGCCCATTTACAATCATCGTTCATCGCCGCCGCTAACACTGCTCCGCCGCGAATGCATTTACGTCGCGCGGTTGCGTCGCGTCGGTTGATTCAACACAAATTGTATCCGTCCTCAACGAAGTGTCTTCTACTGCCGTCCATGAATTGAGTGCCCTCTCCGTACCCGACACAACATTGACAGATGTGTTCAGCCGATTCACCGCCGAAGATCTGGCACATTCGCAGCGATCTCAACCTGTCACAATCCTTCAGCACTTCTACCGTAATTTCGACGTTGCGCAAACATCTCTTTCCCGCGCATCGACAGTCGAGCATCACATCGACACTGGCTCCCACTGAACGCTCCGACAAATCGCCTATCGCATGTCTGCTATGGAACGTCGCGTCATTGCACAACAGGTCGATGACGTGCTCCATCGAGGCTTCATTCAATCTTTACAGAGCCCATGAGACTCTCTCGTGGTACTCGTCACAATGAAATATGGTTCCGTCCGCTTCTGTGTTGATTTTGGACGGTTGAACAACATCACGCTGAAGGACGTCTACCCACTACCACGCATCGATGATGATCTGGACTGCTGGCAGGGAGCCGAGTTCTTGTCTTTGCTGGGTTTGCGGTCAGGCTACTGGCAGGTTCCGATGGCAGAGGCCGATCGCCCGAAAACTGCCTTTGTAACACAGACGGCTTGTATGAATTCACCGTCATGCCTTCCGGACTTTGCAAAGCACCTGCTACGTTCGAAAGAATGATGGATTATGTTCTGCGTGGCCTCAAATGAAAAATCTGTTTTGACGACATTGTGGTGCTCGCCCCTGATTTCGCAACGCGCCTGCTCCGCCTCCGGCGCGTACTCACTTGATTTACCAACGCCTGGTTGCAACTTAACATGAAGAAATGTCGATTTGATGTTCGTCAGCTCACAATTTTAGGCCATGTTGTGTCAAAGGGGGGGCATTCGCCCGGATACCGACAAGCTACGTGCTGTCACTGCGTTCCCAAAACCTACCACTATCAAACGGTACGCAGTTTCATCGGTCTGTTTTTACTTCCGGCGATACCTTCCTTTGCGTCAAATATATCGCCTCTTACGCAGCTCCTTGGTGGCACTAGAGATCTCTCGCCATGGTCTCCAGAATGTGACGACGCCTTCACAACCTTGCGCCGTCTTCCCACGACGCCACCCATTCTTCGCCATTTGGACCCTCAAGCGCCAACCGAAATCTATACCGACGCAAGCGGTGTAGGCCTTGGCGCTGTGTTGGCACAGAGTCCACCTGGTCAAACAGAATACGACGTCGCATACGCGGGTCGCAGGTTAACCAAGGCGGAGACCAATTACAGTGTAACAGAAAAGGAGGGTTTGGCCATTGTGTGGGCGCTTGACAAGTTTCGCCCATATTTATAGGGCCGATCTTTTGACGCAGTGACCGACGCTAAATCATCGGGCCTTGCCCGCTGGGCATTGCGAATTCAAGAATATGATATCCGCGTGGTATACCGTTGCGGGCGAGAGCACTTCGTCGCGGACGCGCTATCCCGATCACCACTTCACCCGAAGGCCATTCACGACGCCTCCGGTGAGTGCACATTGTCATCTCTGGACATCGACACTATCGCTGCTGCACATCGTAATGATCCCTTGACTGCATCTCTGTTCGACCTTCCTCGGATACATCGAAAGTTCCAGCGTCATGAACGCCTCGACGCCAAGTTCCTCATTTTGCGATTCAAGACCTGCTACTGTATCGGTGCAACTATGCCCAAGAGGGACGCACATGGTTATCGTCATTGCGAGAACTTTGCGATCAGAGATCTGCTCCTCGTTCCACGTCGACCCTCAGTGTGGCCATGAGGGAGTCTTCGAGACCTACGAAAGGTTTCGACACCGTTATTACTGGCGGGGAATGTACAATTTTGTTCGAAACTTCCTCCGCTCTTGTCATGAGTGCCAGCACCGCAAATTGCCACCGCACAACACCGCCGGTGAATTACAGCCTTTACAAGGCCCATTCCGACCCTTTGATCGCGTGGGCATAGATCTCTACGGGCCACTTCCGTTGACTCCTACCAGCGACAGGTGGATAATCGTTGCAGTAGACAACGTAACACGTTATGCGGAGAGGGCTGCTCTACCAAATTCTACAGTGCAGGAGGTCGCCAATTGCATACGACGCTGTTTTCTCCTTTGTCATGGAGGTCCACGTGAAATTTTAAGCGACAGAGGCCGCGCCTTCTTTTCTGAAGTCATCGAACAACTGCTTGCTGAATGCGCTTTTGTTCATCGTAAATGCACTGCCTATCACCCACAGACTAACGGTACCACGGAATGCTTTAATCGAACTCTTGGTGACATGCTCCCCATGTACGTCTTACTTGATCACTCTAATTCGGACCTAGTTCTTCCGTTGGTCACTTAAGCCTACAAGAACGCGACTCAGGCCACTACCAGATTCTCACCACTTTACCTTCCTTACGGCCGTCATCCTTCGCACACAATCGACACCATTCTGCCCTACCGGCCGGACCCATCCGAATGCCTGCCGATCTCGCAAGCCGCCACACACGCCGAAGAATGTCGCGAGAGACGCCGAAGAATGTCGCCAGCTGGCTCGCCGTTTCACCTCGGATGACCAGAACCGTCAAAAAGCCGTTCACGACGCCCAGAACTCGACTCCCACTTTTCTCTCGGGCACCCTCGTCTGGTTGTTAGTGCCACACCGTACGCCTGGGCTCGCTTCAGAACTCCTTCCGAATTACGACGGGCCATACCGCGTTCTCGAGAGAACAACACTCGTTAATTACCTGTTTGAGCCGCTCACGTCGCCGTCTGACATGCGACGTCGTAACCGCGAAGTCGTTCACGTTCAGCGCTTCAAGCCATATCATCCTTCTGCCGTCCTTAGAAAACTAAGTCACCAGGATGGCTCTTTTATTTCAGCGGGGTCCTTGTAAGGAAGATATCGAACGTCGGCGCAAAGTCAGCCGCATCGGCGGCATCAAGGGCGCAGCAGAGGCTCGAGCTGGGGGACTGGGCTCGGAGCATCTTACAACCGGCTGTCGCTACTAATCTCAATAAATCGCCTTTATAATATATCACCTTTCGTGTATTGAGGCTAGTTAAAAAACGAAGGCATGTGTTTCAACGGTAAAAAGTACAAAAACACGCGTATTTTAAAAGGCTACAAGAATTAACACGCGAATACAAAAGCCTGTTGAAAAAAGCAAAAGGAGAGAATCTTAAACGATTAAATGACAAAATGAAAACAAATCCTAAACTATTCTCGCAGTATTTGGAGGGATGTGGGTCTGATCCTGTTGGAATAAATGAAATTATATACAATAAACGCGCTCTTTCTGACGATGCAGAAAAAGCGACATGCCTCAACAGATACTTCAAATCAGAGTTTCTTTCTTAATCTGCATGCAGCCCACAATCATCAAATAGCCACGTTCCTCTTATGCAACCAATCGAACTTAGCTTTAGCGGCATTCAATCTCTGCTGAAGAACCTTGATAAAAGTAAGGCTATCAGTGCTGGTGGTATCTCTCCAAGAATTTTAAAGCAGTGTGCTCACGCTATCTCGCTTTACCTTTATTTAATTTTTCAGAAGTCATTAACTACTGGTCAGATGCCACAGGACTGGAAAATTGCAAATGTAGTCCCAATTCACAATGGAGGCTCAAAAAAGTAGTTAGTAATTATAGACCTATCTCACCTCGATTTCGTGCAAGCTCATGGAACACATAATATACAAGGCTATCATGACTACGAACTCATGCCTACGAACAAACAACACGGATTTCGCAAGGGGTTTTCATGTACAACACAACTTAATTAATTTTGTGATGATCTAGAGTCTGTAGTTGATTTGGGTGCGGAAATAGGCTGCATATTTCTAGACTTCCGCAAAACATTTGATACAGTATGCCATTCTTTACTACTTCATAAACTTCGAATGTTAAATAGCTTCTAGTGTTCTTAGTTGGATAGAAAACTATTTGCCAAAGCGCCGTTAACGTGTTGTCCTGAATGGCACTAATTCAGAGTATGTTGAGGTCACGTCAGGCATCCCGCAAGGATCTGTTCTGGGGCCTCTTCTTTTTCTCAGATATATTAATGACATTAACTTAGGCATTGACTCTAACATGCGGCTCTTCGCGGATGATTGTATCGTGTATAAAAAAATTGATAATGAACACGATGTTCCCAAACTGCAGGCAGACCTAGAACGTATTTTCGGATGGTGCTCTAAGCGCAAAATGAATTGAATACGGGTAAGCGCATCCATGTGCGGATGACTAAGAAGAAAAATGTAATCGATGCCAGCAACTATCTAATGAACAATATTTTAAGTAAGAAATTCACGACTAAACGTTTGGGCGTGAAGCTGTCAGGCGACTGCTCTTGGCGGGCACATGTGGACTATGTGGTTGGCAAAGCGGCAGTTGCTTTGAAGTCGATTTCAAGAAATATAAAATGTGCAAATTCTAACTTTAGAAGCACGGCGTAGCTAACTTGTATACGACCCATTTTGGAATATGCTTGTACCCTTTGGGACCCGTCACATATATGTCTTATAAATAAACTAGAAAAGATACAAAACAGAACAGCGAGGTTCGTCTCGGGTAGGTACAGGAAGAAGTACAGTTGCACATCAATGAAGAAAGAGCTCAATTGGGAATCCATCTCGTCTCGTCGAAAGAAACTGCGGCTTAAGCTTCTGTATGAAATCTATCGTAACAAAATTGGAATTGATAGGGAAATGTACTTAAACCCGCCAAACTATATATCTGCATGCACTGACCACCAGTACAAAATTAGAGAATACCGGGCTAGGACAGGCCTGTATGTCAATTCTTTTTTTGTTAAAACTATCGCTGAGTGCAATCGACTGCGCTGGAGACAGGTGTGCAGTATGAATCAAGATGTATTTTTTTTTCATGTTTGTAACCCCCCTGCTGTAACGCTTTCGGGCTAAGCAAGGATTTGTCTTAATAAAGAATAAAAAATATAAAAAAGCATAAAAATTGTCTCATGGCAGGATAGAAACAGAAGAACGCTTGTACAGTAGCATGATACTGTAACCAATGGGCCATGGGCGCGTGCCTCATTTGGGGGAATACAACATCTTTAAGAATATCCCGCGTACAAGCCATTGCGTTGCGGGGCTTTTCGCATTTCATTGCAATACCACTTATTTGAAGACTCCAGGTGAGTTTTGGCCGTCGTCAAGTATTACAGATAAATATACTGATTTCTTCATTTTTAATACGTTTTCTGAAGGCCATTACTCACATCAAGTGTATGACTTCTATTGCAGCAAGCTATATTTGAACACCTCAGATTGAAACAAAATCCGACGGTATTCTTCTCGTGACGACTGTCGACGGGTATGCGTTAGTATTAAATCAATATAGCACCACAACGTATTTACACAGTCGAAACGAGTTGTGCTTGAAGCGTCTACTGAAGCGGTGCTCCTCTTTCACGCTGCCCTAGGAACGCTTGGCGCCATTTACCGGCACCACCGAAAAGCCTACCCGGGGCCTCCGAAACGCGTGGCGCGCTCGTGCGCGGGAACGCCGAGAAACGCGTCATGTCGCAAAGGAGGCTGAAGCCCGCTCAGGATCGGATAAAATTGCGAGATCTTTTCGGTCTCTAAAGGCTACCAAACACGTACACTCTAAAAACAGTTCCACGCTTTCGGGTGCATTTTTGCCACTCAACAATAATCGTCATCTGTCTTGCTTGCGTTTCCTATCTTGAAAACTCTGCACTTGCTACTTTCCTGTTGAGAACGCTGTGTCACGCCGATAACGCTCTTGTCGTTCGGGACCTAGAAGTGCCGGGCGCCCAGCCTTAAAGAAAGGAAAGCCACGCAAGTCAGATGACGATTATTGTTCTGTGGCAAAAATACGCCCCAAAGGATGCAACTGCTTTTACAGTGTACTGGTACATAACCAGTTACCGAAGTTGACATCAAAGATCTTCATTGAAGAAAAGCACAGACCAAATGGCACATACCGAGTGCTCGAAATCTGCGTCAAAGAGGTTCACTGTACAGAGATACATACCGAGTTCCGCATTTACAGCGGCCCATGTCGGCGTGAATAAAGTTCGCTTAGGAGCGGCGAATGTCTCCACAATGCCATATACTCATCCACTCAAGATGATCCGACGGCTGGTTTAGAACGCTGCTCCCTCCGCGAAGCAGTCAAATGCACGACTCATTCGACCATAGACTGCATAGTTACGTGCAGGCAGAAAAAACCCTCAGATACAAACATAGATCATATGCCCCGGAAAGTGCATGAGCGCACGGAGACCGCTAACGCAGTAAAATAAATTCTAGAGTTTCGCGTGTCAAAAGCACGCTGTAGTGTGATCAACAGAATAATTTTGACCAACTGTTTTTTTTTTCTTTAACAGGCACCCACTGCATGATGTACGGGCATTTTTGCGCTTTGCCCCTATCAAAATGCGGCTGCCTTGACCGGAATTTCATACGGAAACCCCGTTCTTAGCAGTGAAATGTCAGTCACTAAGCAACCACGTAGGGTTCTCAGGGGAGACAGCGTTGCTTGTCGGAACAATTTGTAACACAAACTATGCAGACCAAGCAGACCCGGCTGGTGGTGTTATTTTCCCAGACGTAGTAGCCATGCTAGGATGGTTAGAATAGTAACTGCTGGTGGGAAGTTGCTGCAGCGAAGCACTGCGTCCATTACGTGGCGCAAACATCTTCCCGCATGTTGCCAGGATGCTGGCTGAGGAGCTCCATCGAAACTCTAATCGCCCTGAGGCAAGGTTGGCCCGAATACACGCCAAGACCAGTATACGTTGGTGCAGATGCCGCACCAATGGGCTGTTGCGTGTATGGCGCAGGCTGCAGCTCAAAGCCGGGGGCGTCGAGACCTGGCGTCGCGAGAACCGCAAGTCGAAGCTAAGCGACAACGACGACATGACAGTGCTGGTCAAAACCGCGTATGAGACGTACACAACGTGTCTGACCTGGTAGTACGAGAACGAGCCATCGACACAACGAGACAACGCCGACAAGACCCTGTAGTTCTAATCGATTCTGCTTGCGTCATGCAGTTCTCTCCCTTCATATTTTTTTTACACACGTCACACCACACGTGTTAGCTTATGTGTACGGCAATTCATAGTGTCAAAACAGCTACGAGCCTTACGCTCCGTGCGATTTTCTAACATGTGGCTATTGAATGCATTGCTTGGTTCTTATGGTCGTACTATGACATTTTAAATAAATGTATCAATAAAATTCTCTAATGGCCTTAATTAAACAAAGAACCTCTAGCACAGAAGCCCAGTACTCTAAACATTACGCCATCGACGTCTTTCCCCCACAACGCCGTGCCTCATGAACACACCGTAGTCTTGGCATCTAAAACCCATAATATCATTTGAAATATTTACCCCGTCATCAGATGTCCACCTATGGGCCGATGACGAAGGTAGTGCATTTTAATAATATAGACCGAATCAGATTATATTTCAGTGGACCCACCCCACAGATAATGAAGTCAAACATTTTAGAGTCAGTCGCTTCACCTACTTGCGAAACGCGAATGGTGACGCGATTGAGTGCAGTGCGCAGTGACTGAGCACCTAGCGCGCCCTCAACTTGCTTAGGAAGACTGTCTTTCATCGACTTAAACTGGAGGCTGAATCAGCTCCCGACATTATTAGTATAAATATAGATGATGGGTGTAAATCACAGCCTAGGGTCACACGAAAAATATATTGATATATTCATGCTAGTAGGTACAGCAGAAGTGTACGACAGTTGGCGAAAGCTCTGCATTCTAATATTTAAAAAAAGCAGCCACCACGTTTCTAATCGATAACGTTATTTGGCACGCACATAACACTAGGTTTATGGCCGCTGATAGATTGCCGATATGTATTCGGTCGCGACTATATGCGCCACATGATATTTTTTTTTATTTTCGGTTTATAAGGCCTCACATATCATCAGTGTGGTAAAGTGCTCGAAAAATGTGAAATCTTCAAATAGAAAAATGACTTTAGCTTAGTTTGGCGTCATTTTACCTAAACCGCCAATTTTTGCATCGTGCCGATAGGCCATCGAGTATTTGCATAGCTGATCGGTATGTTTTATTTTCTGTGCTGTCAGTTTTGCTTGTGTTTTCGATCGCCGGGTTGTGTAGATATTTCGTGCGCGCGTATGAATACAATGTTGCGTCTGTCACATTCTTCTCTGGCCTCGCCCAGACACGCTGCACAATGTTATGAAAAACCTTGGAATCTGTAGAAATTTTTCAGCCAAATTTCTTAGCCCGCGTAAATTTGGAATTGCAGCAAAGACATGCATGCGTAATTTACTGCAACCAACGCACAATTTTAACTTCGTCTGCAGATAGCGTGACCCTTAATTTCGCCAGGGATCTTCGAAAAAAAAAAAAAGACCGCTTTCAACGGTACTATACTCCAAATCTTAAACGTGAATTTCGCGCCTAAAGCGGCCCGTGGCAGATTGAGCGTTGTCTCCTTCACTACCTCAAGCTTTACCCTGATCCCAGTAGACAGGACGATAGCTGCCGAGATAGAAAAATATCGTGTATCACAAACAAACTTTCTACTCCTATTCACAGTGAACACAACCGTGATGACTGGGGCCCGGTAGTCCTACTAGCGTGCTGTTTACTTTTAATCGGCGTGCTCCTGTCTACAATATTGATCACACTTCAGATTTTTGTCGGTGAGTACCGGCCTTTTCTTTGCTTTTTGACGCTCCTGCCTATACGCCTATTAATAATTTATTTTTTATTCACTGCCATAGCTAGCACTTACTATATGTACACAGTGTTTGCTTTGTCCCGCTTTTCGCTCTGGCGTTAGATGTTGGGAAATGCCGCGTCATTCTCACCTTAATGTGGCATCGTCGTTGTGGCCATGCTACGTCATCAACATCAGCCGAATCTCAACCATGCAGTGAAGAAATAGCAAACGGTGCCAGTAGTCGTTACTCGTTAACAAACACATATGCATTTTTATTAGCCAGGGTATTGTATTCTGAAGACCACATTTTGATTGCGGCCGGTCGACTTTTTAGGCACGAGCAGGATGACGTGACCATTAGAGGACTCCAAACCTAAATTTTATTTCTAGAAATGAACTATCGCAAAACAAGGTATCTCATGGCAACAGGCATTTCGACAAGCTGGCTTCAATGCAAAGTTCCTTTGTGAAAACGTTTACTCGAGCGACATTTGTAGTTCAACCCCAGGCAACCACTTTAAGGCTCCACATTTCTGCGAAGGTATCTCTTTTTTATGCATTATTTCTAGCGGTGTCTTCTTAGACAAAGAACTGAACAATCGAAATGTATTCTATCAACAACATTTGACGATACTCAGAACATCGGAACTACCGTGGAGGGTACCGCAATATACCTTGAATATGCGATATGTTAATTGCCATAGGGCTCAGGTCACCTGCCTAAATTCCAATTTGAGCTTGGCACGGGCGCTTTCTGCTAACGGCAAGAAACAAAACGTAAAATCGGCCATCGTTAGGTGTCATCTCAGGGTGAACACAAGTGTTAAGAAAATTTTGCCGTTATTATTGAAATCAGCTGATGGTTGTAAGACTACTAGGCTTATAGTAAATGCCCACTCAGAGTGTTGCATGTCGTTTGCTTTCCAATTTGCAGATGGTTCTAAAGCATCAGCGTTGGTGATGCCTATGTAATAGACAGCACTCTAAAAATGTATATTTATTGCGGCGCTGTAGCACGGTTGGGGAAGGTAGTGCTGTAAAACTTAGATGTTTGGGCATTTCTACCATGGTATCCTGGATAGCTAGCGTACCCGCTCTGTCGCCAAGGTGCCACATTGACTAATGTGCAACATAATTATAACTTTTTTTGTGTTAACACGTCATCACAGTTTGACATGTCATGTAGTTTTCTACAAAGCACATGTTGTGAACAGTGCTTTCGCGGCAGTGCCGTCACTGCAGCTCACGAACTACTGCTTACATCAAGGCCCACGAAATCTTTGGGTTTGGGAGAAAAACGTTTATTTAGGCTGCATAACAATGGCTATCGCAATCAAAGCCTATCCTTAGTTTTGAGACAGTAAACTCAAGTCACTGGAATGAGCTCCGGCATAAACTTCAACTCTTCAATTGGACTTTCTGCCAGCTTTAACTGTTTCTATAAGAAGCGTCGATGTCAAAATAAAATCATATCTCTAATATTTCAACCGTTCGAGGTATATTAGCAACAGGCCGCAAGATATACTATAAGGTTGTCTCCTGACCCGTCACAGTAGCTCAGTCAGCTAAGGCATTGCGCTGCTGAGCACGAGGTCGCGGGATCGAAACCCGGCTGCGGCGGCCGCATTTCGATGGTGACGAAATGCAAAAACGCCCGTGTGCTTGCGTTGTAGTGCACGTTAAAGAACCCCAGGTGGTCAAAAATTATCCGGAGCCCTCCACTACGGCGTGCCTCATAATCAGAACTGGCTTTGGCACGTAAAACCGCTGAAAAGAAAAAAAAAGAAGATTGTCTTCGGGGTTTCACCCATATTCTAGATTGCATTTTTGAGCAGGACAATCAACTGATTCATTTCGGAATCCAGTAGCAGCACAAAATTAATGATTTTGGAAGAAATAGCACCGCCCCTTTTCTATGTACTGGGTCTCTGCTTAGAAAGAAAAACATCCAGCAGAACTACTCTTAGTTGACTGTCGACGTGACACCGTAGGGTCACCGCCCAAATGCTTCCTGCATAAGAGACGTACTATGGCTCGTCCCTTCCCTCGTGCTTCCTTCCATCGAGTTTGTAGGAAACTATGCTTCCCACTGCATGCACTGCGGCTTCTAGCAGCGCGCGCACGAAGTCCCCCTTCTTTTGGCACACAAGTTCTGCTCGATTCCTGCGAAGTGGGGAGGGTTCATGAAAGAGAAAATTTGTCATTCACCCGACTGAAGCAAGAAGCTGTAAAGAAATCCGACAAGAATTTCTCAGAAAGATTTACGCAGTTGAAGGATATTTTGTCATGGTCCTGGATTGGAACACGGGACCGATGCCTTTCCACGACGTGTGCTTTACAATCTCAGCTAACCTGGCGGTTATCTCATCGCAGTGCGAGGGGAATCATTTAGCAACTTGACACACAGGGAAAATGAATATGGCAAATGAGTTCTCCGGAATCCCGCAATGTGAAGAGAGGTTCAAGAAATGGGAAAATTGTCACCCACTCGCATGTATAGAACGAAGCTAAAAAGGAAGCCCATACGGGTTTCTTCTCTCTGTTACCTCTTTTCATTCTTCCTTCTTTCTGAGAAACCCTTATGACTTTTTTTTTTTTGTAGCTTATTTGTCCATGCTGTGAGCCCCTTTCGGGCTGTTACAGGGTGAGAAATAGAATTTTATAACAAAACAGTGGCATGCGCTAAAATAATTTATGCTACATTCTTTCGGATGCCATATTTTAGATGCGAAGCCGCTTATGGAAGGGGGGGAGGCTTTGTCCGTCCCTCCTGCGTCCCGCGGCGTCCCACACCCCCACAGCACATGCGCGTCCCCTCCCCCTCTCTCTGCTCTCCTATGCTCCCCCATTCTCTCCTCTAGAAATCCTCTACTGTATGGAGCGGCGCCCGCGTCCCACACCCCCACAGCGCATGCGCGTCTCCTCCCCCTCTCTCAGCTCTCCTACGTTCCCGCCCTTTCTCTCCTCTAGGAATCCGAAGCGGCGCGCACGACAGGTGGTGCGACAGCTGCATAGTCCGCTGGGGGCGCCACGGTAGTTCCGCGGTATGAAAATAACGGAGCGCGCGCGCGTCATTCTCTCTCCTGTGCAGCGCCACGATGAGCGCTCGGGCCGCTGCCGCGAAACCATCTCCCGCTCAAGCTAACCATCTCCCCGCTGCTTCGCATCCACACATGGTTCCCTTTAGCGGGAGATGGAGTAATTTTTTTCCTTTCATGAACATTTCTTTCCCTTTCGGGATTCCACAGGACTCATTTGCCGTGTGCATTGTACCTCTGCGTCGAGTTAAGTCTCCCTCACACTGCGATCTGCTATTCTCTTGGTTTGCTGAGGTAATAGAGCGCTGGCTCCGTACAAAAACGATGGTTCCGAGTTTGAATTCCGGATCAGCACAAATATTTCTTCAAGTTGAAAGCTTTCTCTTTGAGATGCACGTTTGGGTTTCATTTGTAGCCTCGTTCTACAGCAGGGCAGATGGCAGCCTTTGGATACTTTTGCCTGGTCATTTATATTATGGCGGCGCGCACAAACACTGGGAATTAGTCCCTAACTGCCTGCGGGCATTGATGACACAGCGCTAAGGCCTTGGGCTGCTATTCCTTAGGAACGCGTGTGGTACGGGTTCGAATCCGTCCAGAAAGTAAATCTTGACCCATTTAATTCTTAAAGAGTGGTGTAAAGATGCGAGATTTCCATCAATTCGCTGACAGGGCTTATAATGCGCATCCAAATTTTTTCGGCGGGAATGTCAGTACCGAAACCACAAGTTCACATCACCCATGTAAGTAGCGCCGCAAACTGTAGGGCGAAACTATATAGCCTCTTTTCAGACCTGTTGAACATTTATGCATGGAATCCTACGTTGGCAAATAAATTTGCGTTTCATGTTTAAACAGCTAACTGAAGCGATTTCTTCACGGAAAAGGGTTTACAGGGGAAATAAGATACTGCGGAAGAATACAACTAGTGTTGTGGCATTCTGAAACTGTGCGAATTGGGTGACCCATTGTCTTGGAAGACAACGCCCGCGTTGCACAAAATATTTACGTAATAAAGAAGCCCTCCCCATCTCCGTTAGCTCAAGAAAAACTCTTAAATTTACCATGCAGTAACGTCACCAGGCTTGTTAGGCTCATTGTTAATTCGGCATATTCACTTTAGTGCATGATTGGAGCACTCAAATCTACAAAAAGCCTGTATTTTCAAAAGAAAACATTATCTAAACACCAGAAAAATGTTCCACCATGCTATGCCAACTCTTCCGTTTGCGATATTAAACTTGAATGGTCAAGGTTGTCCGACTTAATTTTTGCCTTCAGACTCGACATATATACGGATTGCCTGGCGAAAATCAAAGCTTGGGCGAGTTGCTTCATCAGAGAAAGCAAAAGCATCATATAGAAAGCTGCATGCATTGAGAACATTAGCACCATCCAACACTGCGGTGTGGTGGTCTGTTATTTGGGCGCCAAGTTCGGTGCTTGCCGGTAGAGTTGATAGTAAAAGTAAACACGGTGCAACATTCATTGCGATGTAATTATGCCGCTGGTTTAAGTGGATGAACACCCCCCCCCCCCCCACCTGCTTTACTGTATGGTGATCATCCTTCTGAAACTAGTATAGTCTAGAGGAAAATTCAATGTGCCCGTCAATGTTGTAAGAGAGATTGTTATGTCACCTTTCGTGTAGCTACCTTAGCGATTCTTGCACAGGTGCAAGCTAGGAGACAACTTTGGTAACCATTGTGGGAGTGAAGGTGAAATGGTTCCAGCGACATCAGGTGGCAGCCGCCTGGTGGCAGTACTGATATCCGCGTCCTATCGCACCTGCATGCAAGGATGACACTCATTGAACTTCCGGCAGTAACAACTTAGGCCTCGGGAATTGCCGCAAGGCGCTCTTTTTTTTACAGTTCAGGAGTTATGAACACTTTCTTTCGCTTCTCATGAAACACGCGTTCCATAAGGTTTCCTTAATGAGGAAGACATTTTCTGAATATTGCGTCCGCAGCGCATGGTTCGTGAGAAGCGATATCATTGTTTATCATTACAGACTGCGTAAAAGACGAGAAACAAGAGAGAAACAGGAGTGCCCATTGCAGGCATTCTCTGACCTGGCTTCAAAGATGACTGCCGGAAGTTTGATAACTGCCACCCTTGCGAGCTTGAGAGGACGTGAACGGGAATCTTACCATCAAACGCGGCCGTCAGGCGTCGTTGGCTACATATCGCCAAGGTTCGCAGTGTTTTGCGCTCACAGGTTGCTGAACATGATTCCACCAAGAATGCTGCAATAAATACAGAAGAACGCATCAGTGCAGCCGGGGAATGAACACTCTACTTCAGCACTGATGAACAGTTTAAGCTGTCCTTTAAAACGCAATTGCATCAAGAGCCATAGATACGACACAGTGAAGCTGTTAGATTGTTCTATTTATTGAAAGAAGTGGTCAGCTGGGGTGAAGTGTACATGTTACGGGAGACACCTAGTTTCAAGTGAACACCCGGTGTCATCCTTCCTATATCGCTTGCTGGCACCTTATCACGGCCTGCCATGGCGTACAATAAATTGTTTCTTTATTTACAAGTCAGCGGTTGCTCCCGCCAGCAAGGAAACACGATCGCCCGTTTCCCTTGAACGCTTTTTTGTTGCGAGTTTAAGAATGCAGTCGGAAACAAGGTTGCGTTACACAACATGTATCGGATGTTCTTTCTCGTGTTTTTATCAAGGCGATAGTGAAATGGACGACACCAACAGCGTTCGAACAGGAGATTACGACAAAGCTGGTGGTTCCGGAACGAGCGGCGGCGGTGGTGGAGCGACAACGAGCACTCTCCTACAGCCGGTGGGTTCGCTCAGCAACAAATACCGCTTAATCGGCACAGATTTTTAATTAAATGAATTGAAAGTGATGCCACTCTTTATGGCATCTCTCTACACAACGGAATACGGTGAAGAAAAAAGGCGGCTACGTCGACGCTTCCGTTAACAAAAAGAGAACAAAGGAACATTGGATGTCTTCATCCCTAAGCTTTAGGCGCACTCGCTAGATCCATTACCGAATGGTAGTTGTGAGAATGTGTCATTGAATGAACCGAACAATAGCGCAGCCTATCTTTGTGCGAGACGCATGTTACCATAAATAAAACTGCTCTAACGATAGCACGCCTATAGCAGTGACAAATAGCCGATATTGATAAATCTTCGTTATACAGTACATTGATGCCATATATGTCGTACGATTATATATATGTATATATATATAAAGAGATATAGATATATAAACGAGAAGAAAGGGAACCTGGGTTAGTTATAGTTGTAAAAACATAAATACCCCAGAAAGTGTACGGGAAAACGGCGCGCGGTAGCTCAATGGTTAGAGCATCGCACGCGTAATGCGCAGACGTGGGATGGTTTGCCACCTGCGGACACTTGTTTTTTCATCAATTTTCATTTCCATTAATTTATCACTCCCATTAAACTGTAAAGTACAAGTAATTTGCCCAATGCTGTCCATTGTGTCACTGTTTGTTGGCTTCGTAGGATAGTTTATATCTATATATATATACAGGTCAAGAAATAGACCAACGTAGGAAAAACGGAACAGGACTTTCGTGGCGTTTCGGCAGGGGTCCGGCCGTCATCAAGAGTATACATACATATATATATATATATACCGATGTTTAATAAGTCAAAAGTGCAGGCGAACGTAGGAAAACAACATTTATTTTCGACGTTTCGGCCGGTGTTCGTCCTTCACCAAGAGTGCGATTGCACGCAGACAGGGCTTAATTTATACAGCTTCACTGTAAGCACTAATAAAAACATAATAATAAAAAATAAGCAGAGGTACCCTGTCTCTGACCACAGGTACGTGTATAAATAAATGAATAGATGCACATATATACATATATATATATATATATATATATATATATGCGAGGTTTGTTCAAAAAGAACCCGAAAAGTGCAAATAGCGTGCTACTGGCAGAGGGAGCGCGCTGCGGTTAATGAGCGCTTGTAGCGGTAGGTTTCGGCAACAAACTTACATTAGCCGCGTTTCGTTCGCACCGTTAGTAGGCGAGCTACACCCGCTGAAGTGAGCACGTGCACAAGCTGTTCATCGAATAAGTGCCACAGTTACAATGAAACAAATTGATGAACAGCGTGTGTGTGTGAAATTTTACTACAAGCTTGGCAAAACTTTCACGGAGACATTTCAATTGCTAAGCCATGTATACGGGGTCGCGTGCAGAGCTGCGAGTGGGTTAAGCGTTTTGAACAGGGCAGAATATCAGTCGGTGACGATCCCAAGCCTGGACGACCTTCCAAATCAACAGATGATGACTATGTCGAGAGATTTAGTGCTGGGATTCATGGAAATCGCCGCTTAACTGTACGGGAAGTTGCTGACGAAGTGGGCATCCAGCGTAGGTTCATGCTGTCCAATTTGGAGTGACTTGAGATACGTCTTGTCAGTACAAAATTCGGGCCACGTTTGTTCATGCGCGGCTCGACAGACCCCTTCAGACTTGTTCATACAGATCCGTGTTTAAATCACACCGGAACTGCTTGCCACTACCCATGACATCAAAAACTACCTTAAGAACAGTATAACAGGCGATAAGACATGGGTTTACGGCCATGATATTGAGAAGAAGGTGAAGTCGTCGTAGTGGACGGTCATTGGTCATGGATGGTAAAGGTCATTGTCCATCAGGAATTTATACCACGTGGTCAAATGGTAAACAAAGAAGTCTACCAGGGAATTCGATCGTGTTTGAGGGATGCTGTGCGCAGTGAGAAGCCTGAATTGTGGGAAAGCCAGACTTTGATGTAGTATCATGCCAATGCGCCAGCTCGCGCGTCGTTCCTTGTCCGCAGCTATCTAGCAAAACATCACACTTCCGCTGTGCCTCATCCACCGTATTCTCCGTACCAAGCCCTCGCAGATCTTTTCCTGTTACTCAAACTTAAAAAAACGTAAAAAGTGGGTTGTTTCTAAACCACAAAGGACATTCAGGACAAAGCGACAAGGGACCTGCGCGCTATCCCAGAAAGTACATTGCAGGAGGCTGTCCAAAAATGCAAGAAACGATGGGAACGGTGTAGTGACAGTAGATGAGACGGCTTTGAAGGGGACAGTACCTAAAGTGTGGCACAATAAGCAATAAATATATAATAGCGAAAGTTCGCTTTCTTGTCGAACACACACACACACACACACACACACACACACACACACACACACACACACACACACACACACACACACACACACACACACACACACACACACACACACACACACACACACACACACACGCACACACACACGCACGCATGCACGCACGCACGCACGCACGCACGCACGCACGCACGCACGCACACACACACACACACACACACACATATATATATATATATATATATATATATATATGCATTTAGACCAAGAAATAGAGTTAAAAGGACATCTAATAAGTAGGACGAGTATTCAGTGGTCTATTAGTATTACAATATGAGTGTGTAAAGCAGGGAAGCACCGTCGTGGATGATTGCGAACTATGTGGTGTCATAAAATCGGAACACCTGTAGGCCTAAATGAAATGTTTTGAGCTGGCACATGACAAAGGTAATGGGGGACCTGGGGGTAATGGGGGCCTCCGTCCTACAGTGCACTTAAATGAATTAGTTATAAAGGTGCTTTCTGTGGTGGTGATGCTGATTTATACCATTTCGCCTCGAAACCGACATCCTCTGCAGGCACCAACTGCTGCGACATCGACCAGAGTGCAACGGGTTCCACAGGGGACTCCTCGTCGGATTGCGACCACAAATCTGGCACGACATACCCCGCCTATTCACCCTTCGCGAATTCTACCACCGCCGCAGACCGTTTTGCCACCGAAACCACCTACAACACCGAAGAGTGCCCGAGTGCCGCCATCTATGCCGAAGAGAACCCGACCGTCACCATCAACGCCAAAGGCCACCCGTGCAGCGCCAACGCCGCGACGATTGCCGCCATCACCACCAAAGACAACCCGAGCGCCACCAACGCCACCACCGACGCCAAAGACCACCCGAGCAGCGCCAACGCCGCGACGCACTACATCAAAGATTACCCGGCCGCCACCATTGCCGAAATCCTCGCCGAAGCCCACCCGAGCACCGCGTACGCCGCGACCTACGACAACGAAGGTTACCCGACCGCCACCATTGAAGACGAAGGCCACCCGACCGCCACCACCATCGACGACGAAAACCACCCGAGCGCCACCACCACCACCATCGACGACGAAAACCACCCGAGCGCCACCACCACCACCAACGACGACGAAAACCACCCGAGCGCCACCACCACCACCAACGACGACGAAAACCACCCGAGCGCCACCACCGCCACCATCGACGACGAAGACCACCCGAGCGCCGCCAACTCGAGCACCTACAACGCCGACAACGCCTAAGCCCACAAGACCCAAACCGTCTCCTACTTCACCGACGACTACTACACCAAAGCTGACAACTCCTACCACCACGTTGGCACGTACGTATCATAGTGCCCACAGCTTGCGCATTCTGTATATGTATATGTATGTAAACTTGTAGGTTGAGGACGCGTTGAGTACGTGTAGGTTGAGGACGTGTTTACCCGGCCTTCGTCAGGGGGTACATGAAACGGTAAACGTGCCATCTTGTTGTAAACCCTGATCTTCGGTATATGCTTGGTTACATTTGCTGCTCTGCGAATCGGTACAAACCTGTTCTTGCAACCATGCCGACCGTAGACTCATCTCGTAACTTTTTTTCTGATTAGACTGATTAGACACGGGTTCAAGTACCTTACAGCAGCAATGTGTCGTGCCCACGCCCTCCCCCACCCCCAATACCTTGTAGGTATTTAACCACAATGCCTTAACATTTCATGTATTCCCTGACGAAGGGCGGACCCCGGCCGAAACAAAGGAAATAAAGTGTCGTAACTACCGGATCACGGAAAAACCTCACTTCATATATATATATATATATATATATATATATAAAGGGGAATAAGTAGTCACACGTATGAAAAAGCAACTTTAACTTCCTAAGGCTACGGCCGGGGAACGGCGGGAAGGCACAGGTATATAAACGGTGTCCCAACTATCATACACCAAGATTTAAGAATATCCAAACGCCACGTAGCAGGACATCACCAAGGCAATGTTTGTTGCCGTCACTTGGAGTTACTGAGATTATTTTTTTGCATATGTTTTGCCTTGGCCCTCTTTGGCCACATCTGGCCCTTACGCCAACAAACCACACTAATCAATCAATCAATCAATCAATCAATCAATTATTCAATCAAATCTGGGGCTACTTTCAAAATTTCATTAAAGTGGATGTGCCTTGAGTATCCACTGGCTTTATTTCGAAAATTGCAATATGTACGCCAGATGAATTAGCCAAAAATTCTTTGCAGAAAATTTTGTGAATAAATAATAAGAACCATAAGAGGTTCCAACCAAACCCGCGTATCCAGAGACAGCCAGTTACTTAAATACGATTGCCTTGCTATAAGTTTTGGTCGGGATATTGAGACCAAAATAAAAAGGGATGCCGCAGTTCGGGAAACTTACGGAAAATTTTGCTAAGTGTATCTGGTTTTTTGTCACCTTAACCACATCGTTGCCTTTATGTAGTCTAATTGACAACAAAAAGACCTCTTAGCCACGTAAACAGCTAGCTTAATGTCCCGGCAAAATTTTGGGGCATGTTAACTGCCTCGCCTGCATATTATTGAAAGGGAGCGGGGATATACTCTCCTTCATTAGCAGAAATTTTTCAGAGAGGTGCACGAATGAGATTATTCGTAAGCCATGTAGATGGCGGGGCAGGAAAAACATAATTTTGATGTCATATGCGCACAGAACTGTTTCTTAAGTAACATGGAAAACCACGACCTCGCACAATATTCCGTTCCTCTAGAAAATTGAGTTTCTCTACTATTTTAACATTATGATCGCCGATTCGTAACTGCAAAGCTGAAAAAAAATATAAGTTAGATGGACAGGGATAATTATTTTTTTTAAATACCAACTATTTCGTGATGACATGGACGCTTTTCGCTCAATATAAAAGAGTTTGACCGCCGTAGTGGTGTATTGGCAGTGCGCTTCTAAGCCCACGGGCACGGTATCGAATTCCGGCAGCGGAGGCCGCATTTCGATGGGCGCGCAATGCTGAAACACCCGCGTGCCATCCATTTGGTCCTTGTTAAAGAACCCCAGGTGGCCAAAATTAATCTGGAGTGCCCCAAAACCTGTGCCTCATAATCATATCGTGAGTTTGGCACGTAAAACCAAAAAATCTAATCAAATCGAAACATTTTGCAGCAGTACTATGCATCGTTGTCGAAAACTAAGTAAAGGCCTTTTATTTAAGCTCACATATCCGTTACTCTATACGCGTTTATACGTTTTTATTCTTGATCAGGGCAGATTTTTTTCTTGCAGTTTGTTTGTTGAACTGTTCATTAGCACTGTTTCATCCGTAACGTGGTCACACGCTATCATTACCGATGGGGAAGTTTTTTTGTCCGCCATGTCCCGCTTTGTGCAGCCCCAGTAGATAAGCCACCGGCGAAAGACACCTTCATCTGCACCGTGGACAGCGAAGGCGCGATGGAGATGCCAGCCGACGGGGTCTGCGACTTCATGTTCTACGACTCGCTGAGAAAGCCCTTCGAGAAAACCGGGCGTACCATCCGTGAAGAAGTTCAAGGTCTTTCAATCCTGGGCGGCGAAAGCGAAGAAGACGCAGTTCGGCGTCTCCATATTCGCCTTGTAAGTTGAAGCTGTCTCGAGGAGTGACACAGGAATGGGGCAAAACAAAAGCTAGACAAAGATGCAGGAGGCGAAACGCGCACGCGCCAACTTTGAAGAAGTATTTATTTGAGCCAAGACAGGAAATACATGCGGTGTTTTTAAATCGATAGCGTTATGGGCACGTGTCGGCAGAAAATCCGGTGTCCGTGTTGGTGGAGTTGCACGCGAGCGAAAATTTCATATACATTTCCACGTATGTTATACCACGCCTTCCTATATGACAGGCGGTATATGCAGGCTATATTGCAATGGCATTCTATCACGAAAGTTGCTCATAGCTTGTTATTCCTCGGAATAACAACGTTATTCCTCGGAATTTTGAGAATGACCGCCCACAAACAAATGTCACGAAACAAAACACACACAGCGCGTGCCTTTTATGTTAAATCTTCTCAGACTGTAATATTAAAAGTGCGAAACAACCACAGAATCCTTAAAATGAGGTAATTTTTTTGGCATGGCTGTGCACTACCTCCGTTATCGGCCCAGGGAGCAGGCCGCATCTCCACCAGAAAGCTCGCCTTCGTGTATAGCGATCGCCGCCAGCGTTTGCCGGTAAACATTACGGTTACATAAGCTGTAGTTGCCGTGAAGCGTAAGAAGCTGTCAGAAGTCTTTGAATGCTATCGCGTTCCACTCTTAAAGGCTAAGCTTAAGCGTCCTCCATTTTTTATCACTACCCTAATTTTTACGAATTAACGGTGTACAGCACAGCAACATCTCATGCGGGAGATTACTTTCAAAGGTACTGCATAATTTTCTTGCACAATTATATTTAAATAAATCGAATAATTACAAAGAAAGTGTCGCTAATTTGTAATTGAACTCCAATAACATGAATGCACCTAACCAATTTTAATGAGTTGTGAATGCTAAAGCATTAATGTCCAATGAAACCTCGCTGGGCGGTCCTTCTGTACTTCTGGACAACTTGATGTCGCATTGAAGGGAAAGCTACAGGTGCGTGGATGTTGCTTCATGTGTTACCGCACCAAGTAGTCCGGCAGCGTTTGAAAGTGCTTTTCGTTGCTCGGAACAGAGGCTGAATCAACGCAGCTTTCACGTGCGAAGGTTTCGCGTTTGCCTAGACGCGTAAGGGAAAAGCCGCAAAATAAGTGAACATTTACGCTCAGTGGTGGTGTTCTGTCTTATTGAACTGTTGCTAATAAGTTGTTTCTTTTCTCTTTCCCAGCCTAAACCAACGTGGAATAAAACTCGGGACTCGTTTCAGAAGCACTCTCACTTGCGCGCGCTTTGCCTCCTTGGCTTTCCCTTCATTGACACAGAAAGTTGTCCGCGAGTGCAGTTATAGACTGCGCGCGGGAGAAGCGAGCGTGTTGAAACGCTTGGCGCGTTTTTATTCGGCCTTATCGAGGCCTCGCGCGGATAACGCAGGCTTCTGAGAGCAAGGTCACGTGATTTGTTGACGCGGCGATGCCCTCTCCCCTCACGCCGCACCTGGCGCTCTATGCGGTAGCAGATGTGCATTTTCGCCCGCTCTGCACCATCGAGGCACGCTCGTGCAACCAATGAGAATTTAGGGGCCGCTCCGATGCTACAGAGGCCAGACGCTGGCGTTATCGCTCAATGAGCCATTTGACGCTTTAGCATCAAAATTTAGCGCAAATATTGCGTAACATGAATTGTAACTGGTGGCTTCGGAAATGTTATCTAATTGGAGCGAATTCGGAGGGTGACAGTAGTATCGAGATATGCGTTCCCAAAATGTGCAACCAAGTGCATCGGGGTTCCAGTAATTTTTTGAACTTCGATACACAAAAAAAAGGAATTTTATAAAAAATGAAGTTGAAAAACAGTGCATTTTTATCGGAAATTTTGAATTAAGCAGCCTATCTGTAACTGGGACACGACTCAAAATTTCTCCCAAGCGTATGTGGCTTGTGAAATGTGGGATGCCATTAGTATACTGCGACGTGAAAAGTTGATTAGTAATATCTTGATGATTAGTCAATTATATATATTTTTTTCCAGGGTAACTAACTTCCGGCTCTTCGAGTATTCCAGATCAAGGTGTTGATTTTTCCTATACGCTATAGGTAATTTTTGAACATTCTGGTAAAAAACGAATTACCATAAATGCAGGATTGCAAAGCAAATGCGCATCTCGTAATGCCTCGGTTTTAAAATATATCTACAATTGGTCCGAATGAACGCAATTTATTATTTCGATTATTCGACAGCTGCCAAGGCTGATGCATCGTGCGCCCAGCCTGTCAATCACTTCAGCTTCAATTATGTATCCTACTAGCTTGTCTTCATTCTTGCATACTAGATCAGCTACTTGAAAATGTGGCTGACAGCCGCACATGTTCCAATGAGCAGTAGGAAAGCCGTGCTTCGATTTGTGCGGCTTACTTGTGTGCTCCCTGAAGCGATCATCAAAGCATCTTGCGGACTGCCCAATGTATTATTTGCCATGGCTCAGAGAAGCTCATCGCAAAACAAATCTTTCTTTGCCTACTTATCCGGTTTCCCACAGAGAGGTAAAAAAATACGGCGAGTGAGCGCGCCCATGTCCTTGCTAATAAAAGAATATGTGACCTAATAAAACAACTATATATGTAAACGTATGGATACTATATATGTAAAGGTATGGATATGAAAACGATCACAAATATCTCTAAACCACAATGAACTCTTAGTGGAATGCCGCAAGGTGCTCTTTCTTATCAGCTGCACCTTATTGGGGCCGTCATGCATGCGGGTCTGTCTGCCAGTGCTTCGTAACATATACTATATGCCACTGTGACATTAGGGTATAGAAACACCTGAATGTATTTCCGTAAGTGTGTTACTCTTTAGCGCAACTCACCTCCCACCCCCCCGCCTATCCATTAATGCATCTCTCATCCCCGCTCTACCCTCAACAAGCGTAGTACATCACCGTCGTCCGCTTATTATCGCTGCGTCGACGCCTCAAGTTGCATACCTTGCGAACGGTGTAGTACATTACCATAAACTTCGAGTGTAATCAAACTTGTGACCGATGTGGTGCGTAAGCACATACACATTGTGTGGCAAGATGTTACACAGGATGTAAAAATACCAACTGTACCCACACACAGTGTTATCTTGCTTTTATTTATGCGCTTCACGAAAGCATCATTCCACACCAAGCAGGTTTCAATATTGGGCATAATTTTCATTCACTCCATAGAGCCTGCTCCTATAGTGAAATGTGTTCTAGTAACACGTAGTTACTATTTCATCTAGTTGCATGGTGACGGTAGGCGTCGAGATGTTTATTGAGAGGCTTCTTTTGTCAAGTACGTGGCGAAAACAGCAGCATCATGATTTTAACGGTGCGATGGGCATTAGGGCATTAGGCATCAGCGAATTTTTCAGTGTGTCTGCAGAAAATTGTATTCTTCACTCGTGCAAAACATCCATGTGAAATGAGCATCGCTGTTTTTCTCACTCCCACTGAATTCAGGAATGCACTCTTGATTCAATCACCGTATTCATTTCAGAAATTCGTGCCACCATGCTTATTTTAAACCGCACTGCGGAATACTTTAAAGTATGTCCTTTTAATGATGTAAAGTATGCTGAATACTGTACAAAGCGCTGCAAACCTGTGGTTCCCTTTGCCTTTTCTGCAGAGAACCGGCATTTTAGGAAGAGCTTTGACTAAATTAATTGAAGTACTTTGCAACTATCTGCTCTCATAGTTTTATTTTCTCAGAAAAGCATGTCAATGCTCTGTCCTTTTGTTATTTCTGCTTTCAGGGATATAGGCCCTTTTTTGACCCACCTGAATAAGAAGTCTGCAATAGCGTGGGCGCAGAATAACTTGTGGAACCACAACATTCACCACTGGGGAGTTCTGAATATACACCAGACAATTCTTAAAGTTCCGGGGTACTTGGGAAATGCCACTTTAGCTTTGAAGGCAAGTATCATTGTTATATTCTGCGCTATTTCGGCCTTACTGCTTTAGGCACTTCATCTTCACGAAGCACGCTTTTTTTGTAGGCTAAGTGACGTGTGGTAGCAGAACACTCACGTTCCCAAATTTTCTTCCTCGTTCAAGTAAAGCTCGATGAAGCAGAATAAAATTATTACTAACTTGAAGTCATTATCATCAGCAGCAAATTTTACGTCCACCGTGGGACAAAGGCATTTGAAGCGGTGTCCGATTTACCCTGTCTTGCGCTTGCTCAGTATGAGTTATGCCAGAATATTTCTCAATATATTCGCGCCATTTTATTATGTGCCGTCGTCGACGGCGCTTCCATTTTGTGTTTTAGTGAACAATGCTGCCACGTACGCCTTAGTGGATACAGGAGCGAGTGTATTCGTTATCAGCCTGGATTTCAAAACCCGACTAGGCCGTAAAGTGGTGTTCCGCTGGAATAACGCTACTGCATTTCGTGCTGTGAGTGGAGAGTTCCCCCGACCTATTAGAGTGTGCACTGCGAACGTTTATTTCTCCGACTACGTGTGTCAAGCCCAATTTGCAGTGCTCGCTCTATCCACTCACAACGTAATTCTTGGCCTCGATTTCCTACAACAGTGCAGTGCCACTGTTGACTGCGGTACTGGCGAGCATTGCCTCTCTTCTCTTGCCGACCAACCTGTTACCTGTTCATGCACTCTCACTGTCACTGAAGATGCAGTCTTACCGGCATGTTCTTTATCCAGAGTTCGAGTTGCTGCTGGCGATCTCGACGCCGATACATTTGATGCAGTTGTTGAGCCTGTGCCTTCGATGGTAGTGAATAAAAGTGTGCTCGTACCTCGATGCGTCCTTTCTCTGGCCGGCCGAACAGCCACATTGTGGTTGTCAAATTTAGCCTCCCAGTCGGCTGTGCTACCCAGCGGTGTGCGGCTTGCCTCTTTTGAAGTGGATACCAGTCTCAGCATAGGCGCTTTAACTGATGACACGTCACACGAATACCGTGAGCACGCGGCTGGCCCTTGGTGTTCCTGAAGACCCGTTGCCTTTTCTGAAAATGATCAACAAGTCACTGTCTTCAGAGAAGCGTCAAGCCCTGGTCAGCGTCGTTAGCAAGCATGCGTCATTATTTGATTTCGCGCAGAACGCGAAATCCCGTGTAGTGGTGATCCCGCGTAGTTGGAACGCGAACACGGCATAGACACGGGGTCCGCGCATCCCGTAAGGCAGAAGACGCCTTACCACGTGTCCGCGTCAGAGCGCAAGATTATTGCTGAACAGGTCTACGACATGCTAGCCAATGGCGTCATCCAAGATTCCTCTAGTCATTGGGCTGCGCCGGTCATGCTCGTGCAAAAAAAAAAGACGAGTCCGGGAGGTTTTGTGTCGACTACCAGCGTCTCAATTCTCTGACGAAAAATGATGTGTATCCACCTCCCCGGATCGATGACGTTATGGACTGCATTCATTCCGCATCCTAATTTTCAGCTGTGGACCTCCGATCGGGCTATCGGCAGATACCCATGCATTCACCTGATAAAGAGAAAACCGCTTTTGTGACCCCAGAAGGCTTGTTTGAATTCAACGTCATGCCTTTTGGTTTGTGCAACGCACCTGCAGCATTTGAAAGGTTTATGGACACAGTACTGCACGGCTTGAAATGGGATATTTGTTTGGGATATCTTGACGACGTCGCCATTGTTGATCGCACTTTTGCAGAGCACAACCATCGACTGGACGTTGTTCTGACGTGCCTTGAACAAGCTGCCGTTACCCTCAACTCAAAGAAATGTCACTTTGGCCAATGAAAGGCGCTAGTACTTGGACATCTAGTGTACAAGCAGGGGCGCGACCAGACCAATTGCAGTCAGCAGCTTTAAACAACCGCAGTCACAACGCGAGCTGAGGAGCTTCTAGGGGTTTTGCTCGTACTTCCGACATTTTGTGCCCAACTTTGCCAATACTGCCTACCCTCTGACTTCATTGCAGCGCAAGGATAACCCATTCGCCTGGACGGCAGATTGCAATTCTTCGTTTCATCAATTCCATTTCCTGCTCTCTTCTGGACCCATACTTCGTCATTTTGGCCCCTCTGCTACAACAGAATTGCACAACGACGTGAGTGGAAACGGCCCCGGCGCCGTCCTTGTCCAGCGCTTTGGGGACGCCGAGCATGCCATTGCATACGCCAGCCGTTCGTTGAGCAAGGCCGAACAAAGTTATATCGTCACTGAGCAAGAGTGCTTCGCTGTCGTCGTTGCAGTCCAGAAGTTCCGGCCATATCTCTACGGGTGACACTTCACGATCGTAACTGATTACCATTCGTTATGTTGGTTGGTTGGTCTGCGTGACCCGTCCGGGCACCTTGCTCGAAGGGCGCTACGTTTACAGCAATTTGACTTTGTAATCCGTTACAAGAGTGGCCGACATCACGCGGACACTGATTGTCTTTCGAGGCTCCCTCTACCAACAATTGCATGTGACGCTGACAATTTAGATGAGTTTTTGGTTGCCGATCAACGACATTCTTTTTCCCGACCTGGCTACTTTCCGGGAAGAGCAGCGTGACGACCGCAGCTCGAACGCCCTCTTCGCCTCAGCTGCTCTGCCGACAAGTAACAATGGCTTTGTCATCCAAAATGGCCTGCTCTACAAGAAGAACAACTGCGACTGATGATGCCCACCTCCTCTTAGTGGTCTCTAAGAATTTGAGAAATGACGTGCACCGTGCTTTGCACGAGGACTCGACCGCGGGGCACCTGGGTTTCACCAGAACATACCACCGCATTCAGGGCCGATTCTACTGGACTAGTACGCGACGGGATACAGAAAAGTATGTCGCCAGTTGTAACAAGCGCCAGCAAATCAAGCGTCCTAATGCCGCTCCGGTCGGACTACTTTACCCTGTGGCGCCACCATCATTTCTTTTCGAAATGGTTGGTGTAGATCTCGGCTCATTCCCGCGCTCACCAAATGACAAGCGTTAGATTATAGTCTGCGTCGACCATCTGACGCGTTATGCTGAAACCGCAGCGATGCCAAACGCCACAACTCCTGATGCTTCGAGCTTCCTCCTGTCCTCCGTTATGCTGCGTCACCCGCGTGTTTTTGTGAGCGATCGCGGTCGCCAGTTCGTGGCCGACGCAGTTGAAGAGCTGTTACGTCTAAGTGTTTGTCAGTTTCGCCCCGCGACTCCGTATCACCCGCAGACAAATGGTCTCGTCGAGTGCATCAACTTACCTTTGAGCAATATGCTTTCTATGTACGTCGATTCCAGGCACAAAAATTGGGATGACATCTTGCCTTTTAATTACTGCACACCACTGCAAATCACGAAACTACCGGCTACAGCGCTATCTATCTTCTTTATGTCAGACCACCCCGCAGCTTCCTTGACACAATTCTTCCTTTTACTCCTCATGTGGACTCTTCTATTGCCCAGACTCTGCCGCGCTCAGGAAGCACGCCGCGTAGCTCAGCTCTGTACGTTGGCATCCCAGGACCGCTCCAAGATCAGCTACGATTCACGACATAAGAATGTGTCGTGTGACAGAGGGGACATCGTGTGGCTTTGGACACCTCTTCGCAAGCGCGGCCTGTGCCAGAAGTTTTGGCTCGTTACACCGGGCCTTTCCTCATCACCAATCGCCTTAGTGATGTGCCTTTTTCGATTGCTTGTGCCGTTTCTAATGGCTACCGGTCTAAGAAGACGCAGCTTGTTCACGTCGCTCGCCTGAAACGCTGTCATCCACGTGACTGCGAGTGGACGTAACAGTTACTCGCCCAGTGGGCTTCGTCTGTCAAGGGTGGAGTGTTACGATAAAGCTATGGCAAGGACGGAAGAAGAGGAGAACGAAGTGCGCTTGTCCTTGTAGCGGCTTGGTGTCGGCGTGGCCCCTTTTCATCAATTCATCTGTCAAATAAACGCACCCCATCGTAAGAATATGATAATAAAAATTGGGCCCCTCGGTTCCCCTTCTACACGATATGATTTTGTTTCACAAGTCGTTGTGGGAGTTACGTTAGGAATGAGTACGTGTCTGAAAAAAAGTTATGTTCAAAAGTATATCATGGTGGACTTTTCACAGCGTCGCGCGATACTATTTGTGATTCCAGTGATATTTACATGATGACCATTTACCTCTTTACTACAGAGAGCCAACGAAATATCAGGTCTGTCTCCTAAGAAGAGAGTGGTGTCGTACACCTTCCTTGGCTTCTACGCTGATAAGTCCATTGCCTGCGATGAAGCTGCAAAGCTAATGAAGTAAGTAATTTTTAATCGTATAAGATCTCTGAGAAAGCTCTCGTCAGCAAGTGAGAATGACCGCACTACTTGTGGCCCCGTTGTGGCCGTCATCAATTAAGGCGGTGTTTATTTAAATGTAGTAGCGCAAACTGGTAATTGAACAGTCCAGCTAATGACAGACCTTCAGGTTGATTCAACGGTGAGATTCGCAGAGGATAGGCGACAAAGCGACCCGTGGCAAATTGTTTTAAACGGGCATTTTAGCCTAATAGCAACTTTATTATTCAGTGACTCAATGCCAACTTCTCCACTGCGCGACTGCAGTAGCAAACCTTCATCCTACTCAGCTAATCAGCGGCGCAGGAAAATCAGGTCTGTACACGCGTAATTTAGTTAGCGATGGTGTTGCGAGCAGACGTGAACTTCATCAACCGCAAAACATGTCGGCGTGACGGTGGGCAGATAACGCTCGGCGGTGTGAACATTGATCGCCGTGAATCACTCCTCGGATATCAGTCTTGGTCCCTTGCGCAATCTCTGCCAATCGCCGCTATGAATGATCCCTTACACCAACCTGATAACCGAACCTCTGGAGTGACAGTAGAAAAGTCAACAGCGATCACATACAAGCAGAGCAAGCACAAACTGTGCAAACGTGCATTCCGAGCCTAATCCACCTCGGCCTTCTCAAATGTTTATTTCCAAGTTACAGCAGAGTTACAATACTGCATTTCCTCTTATAGCCGTAGTTAAGCATAACAATAACGATAGGACGTGCATTACAAGCGACATTTATGAGCGCATAAAACATCCGGAAAATTATTCAGTCAATTGCTAAAGACGCGCCACCTTCAGATTTTGAAAGAATTCAGGAAGTTAGGAACAGGTTAAGCACGGACATGAAAAAAAGCTAGATTTGGGTGTTCGAACGCAAGTTTGAAAGTGCTGTCCAAAACAGCTGCGAAACATGGAAAGTATTTCTTCAATTGACAATCCCTTCTTCAGCATGTGTGCCATTATACTTAGAAATAAATGTTATAAGATATTGGGCCCATTCCTTAGCCACTTTGCTGAAGAAATAATTTTTAAATGTTGGAGCAGCTGAGTTCTCGCCTCCCCTGCTGCCTGAACGAAGCAGTTGGACGTACGTGTGTGGTGGCGTAAAATACACGCTATTCTTGACTCATACATCTGCTGATGGAACCATGTCTCTTTTGAAATCTCTTGAAAACAAGTCAGCACCGGAGAAGATGCCATAAAATTTTGTTCCAATTAAGGCTGTTGCGTATGAAATTGCAATGTCAATTAACTATATTTTCAATAAAGTTAAGTAATCTGGTATCTACATCGAAAGGTTCAATATGCTCGTGTGCCTGTAATTAATCAAGGTGAAAAATTAAATGAATTGGCTAAACACACAACACCATATCTGCCATCACTTTTCTCTAAAATTAGTGAAAGGGCCTAGCACAAATGCTGTATGGAATTTGTCACTTGCCGAAAATAATAAATGAAGAACATTGAAAAAAGGTATTTAGAGTTCGAATTTATTTAAATTTTCAAGAGGCATTTGCTTCAATCAAAGATGACATTTCATTCCCTAAGCTCGAAGTGTAAGGCTTTACAGAAAAAGCACAAAGCTTTATCCGACTGCAATGCATTCTTATTCATGATATGAAATCAGACAGATGTACGATCAAATATGGTGTGCCTCAACGCTCTGTATTTGGCGCCTGCTATATTTAGTGTATGTGAATGATATTGTTACTATTCCTACTCTCGGTGACATATTAATGTGTGCTAATGACATGAGCATCTTTTTCTCCGGGGATAACTTCTAGGAGCTCAAAGCGACAGCAAACAACCAGTTGTGCGCACTTATTTATTGGGCTTGTCTCACAAGCTAAAAAAAATGCACCAGAGACAATATTTGTGCTGTCTTCTCCGCAGCATAATATAATAGATTACGCAGTAAACCTTCATTACGGCGACTCATTAAATGACCTTGTTCATTATTATTCCTTTTTAGGCATCTCTTTTCAGTCTAACTTAAGCTGGTCGTGGCACGTAAACAATGTCAGGATATAGAGGTCTAAAATTCCCTGGGCATGCTTAACTTTTTATCTCACTTCTACCAACTATTATAAAGACGGAACCGTATTTTTCTAGCATACATTCTCATTTCAGCTATTACGTGTTGGTGCGGGGAACGGGTTATAAAGCTGGTGAGGGTAACAGTTCTACTTTACAAAAGGAATCAATTGAACTACTCAACTTTGGAGATCATATTGGTACGTCCGCCTTTATGTCAAAGCACACAATTCCACAAGCTTGCCTTATATTTTTAATAAATTGAGCATATGCATTTATTTCGAAGTATCGAGAAACTGCAGTGCCTTTTCTCGCCATTCCCTCAGCAGGAGCAACGGTCATGATTTGCGTAAAGCGAACAAACTTTTAGAAAGAGCACGAACAAATTATAGATCGCAAATAATAAAGAATAAAATTTAAATTTGTGTTAATAAGCACCCTGCTATAATTGCACTGGCACAAGCAAGAGTAACTGCTAAAAATTTCAAATTTCGTGTTCGCTCACCTATAGCGTTTTAAAATCCAGAAAAATAAACGGCCCAGTTTGATCAGCTTTAAATGTCTGTACTGCCACCACTCATGCATTTTGAGCTGACTGTGACTTTTCCCTATTTCGTTCTTAGTGCTGTTTGTTCTCAGTGTTATAATTTTCTGTACAATCTGGGGAAAGAACGTTTACTAAATGTGTGACAGGTTACTATTAGTACATTGTTATTGTGCAACTGGAAATTGTGTAGTTTTCGCATTTTTGTGTGCGAGGACTTCTCTTCATAATCGTAAACAAACTTTTTCTTCATGTTGTAACGTGAACACTCTTGCTTTTGCGCCCAAGGCGAGTCGTAGGTTAATCACTTCCTTTTCTGCTGACCCGTGGGCAATAGCTGATGTTGCCCAAAAATGAATATGTGAAATAAACTAAATGAAATAAGTTGTGATGCTTTATCGAACTACAACGCCTTTGATTCATTGTTGTGTTACGGGAGTACTCTTACGAAAGAAAAACAAAAATTACGGCCGAACCTATCTCACTATGACTGGCGAAATCAATGCGTTAGCATTGAATCAATATAGCGATACAGCGTATTGTCACTATCTAAGCAAGGCATTCATGAGGCGTGTACTGCAGCGGGACTGCGAACAACTCAATGTCCGGCACATCTTAATTGAATGCCCAAGACTTCACCAAACAAGAGTACAGCATTTTAGAGAAATTTACGCACATAATATACCGTCTCACCTTGCATTATTTTTATCCCATGACCCTATGCTTAGTGTCAAAAGAACTTTTAAATACCTCGCCGATGTCCAGTTCCTAAACACTGTGTACTACAATACAAACGACTATGCTCCATCACATACGTGAGGAGCCTGAGGCATTGAATGCGTCGAGGTCTCGCAGCCTTTTCGCATGCTAAAAGTATTTAGCTGATGGCATCGAGGCAAATATTTATCGCTTATACTCACTTAAAACTACAAATAATCTGCATAAAATATACATAGCATATAAAACATAACAAGTGATCGCTCATAGTGACCGATATCTCTCTCTGTAATCCATACACAGTTGAAATGCCTCATATAACCGTAACATCATTGTTGAGCTTGGCCTTTTACACCTTTCTCACTGCAAGGTTTTTCACCCCTTTTTATAGCACACTTCAACATCCTTATCATTGTTGTACGACGTTTGGCTTTATATTATAAATCATTGAATGTATTCATAGACCTGGCGCTCTTTGGCCAAAGATGCCCTTGCGCCATTAAATCCATCAATCATCATCAAAGCAGCGGGACTAATCTTTCACGCTACCCTGAGAACACTCAGCGCCATCTGGCGCTGCCACCTATTGCTCTGTAGGTCATTATTACACCTGCCGAGCAGGACCTTTTTGTACGGTAACCCTGAATACGTGGGGATGAAAGGTAATATTCATAAAATACCACTCCTAGGAATTTCAATAAACCTTCTCAAACTAGGAAAGTGTGTAGAAATATGACATATTTTGTATTGGCAACCCTCAATCGACGTTCGTTGCAGCTGCGCGTCACCGAAAAATTACATAACCAAGCATTAGTGGTAATTTGAATAGCTGATAGGTTGTGCCCAGTAAAGGAGACTTTTGTCTGGTCAGCATAAATTGTTATGTCGTTGGCATGCTGTATGTTAAATATATCGCTTTTGTACAGTAATAACAGAACTGAACCCTAAATTGATTCATAAGGAACACCTGTAGTGATGTGTCCAGGATCGGAGAAAAATCATTTACAACAGTTTACTGAAGCCTCTCAATCAGATAACTACAAAATAAATGCAGTTGCAATTACCTCATTTCTTGAAAGAATATCATGATTGACGGAGTCAGATGCCTTGTCAAGATCTAAAATTATGCCTAATGTTAAAGCTTTTTCTTATGCTGTCCAGTAGCTTCTCCTTTACTTGTAGTCAACGAAGCACTGCATTTTGGTTTTTTCCGAAGCCCTAATTGATGACAAGTATAGATTTTGTGCATGTGAAGGTAATTCATCCAGCGACTGCTTATCTGCTGCTTAACTACTTTAGCACAAACTGGTAGCACTGACATTGAATGTAAAAAAAATATGTTCGCTAATGTCTCCCCCTTTAATTATGACTCAGACACGAATTAACTTACGTTAATAAGAGAAAAATCAAGGGCAAAGCATACTGTTAATAATATGAGCAAGTGGTCCAACAAAGGTTTCAGCTATTCCCTTGATTGCCCAAACAGCAATATCATCGACCCCAGGGGCTCTATTATTGCGGAGAGAAAATCAAAGCAATTATTTCGCTGTTGCCACATGGAGCTAAGAAAATGGAGCTTGAGTGGGTGGATTTTAGGTACCTAAAGGTATGACGTTGGTAATCAGTACTATTAAAGCTGTTTGTTCCACCAGATGTCTAAAGATGCGTAATAAATTTGGTTGATAATTTCTTCCCTGTGTTGTGAATCCCATCAATATTGAGTGAAAATGGTGCAGTATTGCTTTTGATACCTCATTGGTGATATGTTATGGACCAGGTTTTTCCGGAGGTTCTTCATTTACAGAACTTGTTTAGGTAAAATTGATTCTGCTCTAGTTAGACATCAGCTCCCAGTTTATTTTGCACTTTCTAGCACTCATGAGAACGTTCTGAGTGTTTTGTTTCATGAAAGTAGCAAGCATTTTATTATTTTGTGGGATTCTTATTTTATAAATTGCTGCAGTTACCCAGGATACCTTGACTTATGTTTCTTCGAACATCGTTGTGCGAAAACCTTGTTCTATAGATTCTTTAAAATAGCGTATCGTACGATTTACAAACATCGACTCCTTTTAACACGTAAGACCCGTCGTTTGACTGTGTTACGAGTCGCCGAAAGTAGGATAGACTTTTATCACCAAACTTCCTCTATATCTTAGTTCACTTATCTATAGTAAATCGAGTTGTTTGATGCGTTATAATGCAAAAGATCGGCATCTGATAATTTATATTTTCGGGTAATGCACCCATAAAATATTTCTGAATGTTGATGTTAGAAACTAAATGTCAAATAAGGTGTTTTAGGTGTCCGTAAACCTCTTACTAAGTGTTATAGAACCTATAAATTCATGAGATTGAAGTAAATCAAGCAGATCAGAAGTATTGGCTTCAGTGGACATTGGATGGATGGATGGATGTAAAACTTTAATGAACGTCCTGAGGTACGCGACTCAGCGCGCAGCGGGCCGCTCCCACGTTGGGACAGTCAGGTCATGCCCGACCGCCGCATCGTTGGCCTTCTGGACAGCCCATAGTTGCGCCCCGGCATCGGGGCTCTTGATAGCGGAGAGCCACTTGTCCTCATTTATTTGTTCCGTGCCTCGTAACGAGGGGCAACGCCAGAGCATATGGTCTAAGCTAGCGAAGTGGACAACAAATTATTATTTATGTTACTGATTAGTATAGCATTCAAATTAGACGACAACACGTTATCGATAATTTGCTTAAGAAAGGCATCCAAGTTTCGAATTTAACCTGCAGGAGGGCGCTAAACAGGAATGACAGTGATACACACGCAATTATAAGTCAACACTTAAGAAAGGCATCAAACTTTCAGATTCAACCAGCAGGAGGACGCTAAACAACGACAGGGATACATATGCATTAAAAGTCACAACTTCACAGCCGTTGTTCAGGGCACAAAAATACTGTGTTGAACCATATTGTATTTTTTTATCATGCTTTCCCTTAAGTCTCGCTCAGCACAAGCATGGTGAGCAAGCAACACTTTTTTGCACGCGTCACAAAGGAACGGTAAAACAAGCCTGATTGTAGGCGCTGTTTATTTCATTGACTCAACCCATTATTCTGAAAACTTTCAATAAAAGCATGAAAATATCTAACGAAACCGTTACGAGGGGGGGGGGGGGGTTACCCGTAAGCTGTCCGTCTATTGTCGTCTTCATCGGTATTTTCCTGCAAAGAGTGTCCGATACATGGCAAACAATCGTTTTATTATCTCAAACATAGCAATTCTGGCCAGCACGTAAAAACGAACATGCTACCGTAGACATTTTCACAAGTATCTTGGAGATAGCTGTTTTAGGCATAATCAATTACAAAACAAAGGATCATTAGATGTGATGTCTATTTCTGAAAGGTTGCACAGGTTAGCGCATTCATCCAGAATCCATCTGTATATACATCATAAGATATGCGGCGAAGTGATAGGAGAGCTTTGCAGAAATATTCAAAAGGTGTATTCTGCCCAGAATCTGTCCCAATTCATAACACTGAGTCGCAAACAAGCACAGCCTACCATTGAGGTAGGCAGCCAGCCCGTAATGGGCGGATACCAAAGCTTCCCAGGTTGCTTGAACCACAGCTATCGGCAATTTGATAATCTGAAGTCACTGCTATTTCTTTAATTGCGTAAAAAACGAGAATTCATGTGGTATGTAATTTCGCTAATATCAGGAGGTATCCAAATAATATTATAACAATTTTGTACGTTTTTTCTCTGCATATCGCCGAGGCCTGGCGTGCGACAATACAGAGATAGACGTTTATTAAAAAAGTGTGTACATATAATTATAGCAACCCCAATGGTTTTTCCGGCAATATTCCTAGATTATGTGAATTGTTTCGCTCCCTATTAGGTAGAGCAGCAAGCTGGTATATATAGCTTTACGGTGTTCAGGGGTCCCTCTCGGAAGGATCCAGTCGGTTATTGTGACGACTGAGCTCTGTAGCCCAGCAAGGAAAATCCGTCGCAGTGAGGATAGGCCACGAAATGTCCTTACCAGTTGGTGTGCTGTGGCTGGCGCACCCGTGTTGCATACAGTAGAAGATAAATGAATATCACTGTATTATCTAGAGAAGGCGTCAGCCTCACATTGTCATATTCATTAAACGCAAGCACCACCAAATGCATAATTACCAAACTGGAATACAGATTTGCCCTGCTAACTTTATCATGAAATTCGGAGTAACCTTGTACTTTATGGTCGAGATAATACTTTAACACTATTCGTTGTTGCTTTTTAAGGACCTGCGCTTGTTAATGTTCGTGCGGTGGGTCAGCGTTTTAGAACCCGAGGTTTTGCCAGATATGTGAAATTTAGTTATGCGAATGATATATCCGCCTTCGCTTTAACATTTTTAAATGACAATTCTGTCGCAGTGATGATTGCATGCAGCATTTGGATATGTTCACAATGCTTTTTCTTTTCTTTTTTTGCAGGGACATTTACACGCCCACCGTCCTGGTGTTCCTGGGACATCTTTCTTATAAGGAACAAGAGATTCAGGCTCAAACACCCAAATTTCAATGCTATATGGTGCCGCCTAGTATCTACGATATTCCACAAAAGGTCAAGTATTGGTTGAAGTACGGGCACACTTTTGTGAGTACAACTTTCAGTGTCTTTAAGTTTATATTTAAGATAAGCGTTCCTGCCCACTGACTCTGAGCAAATGCACGTTGAAATAAATTTGGAACTAACTGCACACATAATGGAACCATTCGCGCATTTGAGCACAGAATCGTAGAACGCTACAGTGTACTACGTGAACACTGTTGTAGCCATAAAAACAATGGGAACTGGAAAGCCCCGCTACCAAGATGAACTGTGTATAGCTGCATTGCATTACGCGCGTCACGTGATGCATTCCCAGCCGTCATTATCGGTAGGCCGCGGGTCCTGCACACGGCAGAAGAGGCTACCATACGCTAACGTAAGCGCCAGCGCCATCGTGCCCGTAAGGCCGATCCCGTGCATCGGCAAGGCCATGCATTCTGTGAATGTGTGAGTGTGTGCGTGTAATCAACCGCTACATGATCTAAAATAAAGGCTATGCAACTTAATGAAATCTTTTCGCTCTACTTCAACGTTTAAAAACACAATTCTAAATAAGCACTTGGTTGATCGAAAAGCAAGCAGAATAGGAGGAACTAAAATGTGAAGGGGCGGGAATTTGCATGGTGGCAGGCACAGTATTCTCACGAGTGAGAGTTAGAAGATGCGCGGTTGCGCTGGAGCGAAGGTGAAGCAAACGCAATCGCACCAGTGACCCACTCATGTGAAGCCTTCACGAGCAAGAACAGACTTGGAATGCACTGGCGCATAAATGTGGCGAGCGTAAAGCCCCTTTAAAAGGGGCCAGTGAAAAATAGTCAACTAGCCTCGTTGATTTATTCAGGTGTGCTGTATATGTTCTTCATCCTGGAACTGTTTTAAGTGTCTCATTATTCATCTCTTTTTTTTCTTCCTCAAAACATCTCTACCTTGTAGCGATGCCTATTCCTGTCACAGAGCCGGTCGTATCAATCCCCTTCCCTGCTTTTTTCAACCAATACTCTCAACGTCTTTTGTTTATCTGGACTGCTTACTGGTTGACGCTTCCGTCCAGTTTGAAAATCCATGTGTTTCTGAAGTCTGTACGTTACCTTCGACTCTGACTGGGCGACTACTTTCGCATTCGATTACGATGTGCTGAGTGGCATGCGGATTTTTGCTCTAGCATACACATGCGTCATCTTCTTTAGAATATTTGCTCCCAAATTTCTTGGTCTTTAGGCAACCAGCTCGAGCCTCAAATAGCAAGGCACTGTCCTTTGCGTTATCATACAGGTTTTTCCTTGTGATTTCCTTCTTGCCATTCTCATCAATCAAGACGATCTTTTCTTTGTTTTTTTTGCCATTCTCTCCATCCAATCCACTGTCTCTGTTTCTCTCACAAGATGAAGTGCCTCAAGGTAGCATCCTTAGATCGCAATTTTTTTGCATATTTACCTAAACTTTATTATACCCTGCACTTGGTTACTAGCTTTCTTGACCTCCTCCTCCATTCTGTAGCCAATGGGGGCCTGAACTAAGGGCTCCACCTTACGAGGCAGTCGCCCCACCTCATTAACAATTAATGGTCTCTCACTCTGTCTGTATCTATTCTGTGTTCACGCTTTTCAAGTACAGATGCATGTGCACTTTAGCCGCCCTCTTATTTTTATCCACCTTTTTTAGCCTTTCTTTAAAACTAATTTTGCTTTGTCTTTGTTTGACGTCAGCGTGCAACGCCTCATTTTGTGCGTCACAATGGTCTCCCAAAACAAACCGCCCTACCCATCATTATAGCTTCAACAACATATCAGATATTAAGCACAGATGGCATTTGTGAACGTTTGCTCTGGCACCATTACTGCTTTCCAGATTCCACGCACCACCTCTTATTTGATGTGGCCCCAAAGTGCTGTATTTAATTATTGCTGTATTCCGTTTCACTTTTATTTTCAGATTATATTGGTGAATTCTTGAGTAAGTGTGTCGTTCATGGATACGGCGAAGTACTTATACTTGACTATGGGTAGCACTTGCTGTTGAATTGACACTACGTAATTACCCGTTCCTTTATTGAAGGTCATATTCCCCGATTTCTCTATGCTAAATTAAGGCCTAGGTACGTCGCTGTGCTGCAACACATATTCACAAGTATCGGCGTGTCTATTGCATTCTCCGCTATAGTAGGTAGCACTCTGTCGTCCGCATGCATCCGTCCGGGGGCGTTCTGTTGCACCTATTTTTCAAGACTCATGTAGGTCAAATGAAACCCTAATTCCCTGTTTGGAGTCTTTTCATGGTCTTAACCTAAAGCGTGAACAGCCATGGAGACAATATTTTCCAACAATATTTGCCATTCGCGACGCAGCACTAGAAGAGCTTGGCGTATTCACAGTCATTACTATATACTTCCACATTTATGTATGCACCTCTTCACATGCCGACCATAGGTGCTCATGCGCCACACGGTTTATTAAGTAAAATTCGGTTCTCATTTGCTTGGTGTGGTGTTTAAGGTTTTCGCTGAGACACGCACGTTGACTTGCTGAATCTGCCAATGATGAAACAGTGTATTACACGTCCCCGGAAATAGAGCCAATATCCTGCAGATCACTTTCCGTGTTCATTAACTGCAGCTTGAAATTAGTTGTTCATTGTGGGCATACCAATTATAAGAGGTATGGGCAACAGGGGCGTAGCCAGGGGGGGGGGGGGTTGGGGGTTCAATCCCCCCCCCCCGAAATTTTTTTGCGCACCCACCCCCCTTACCCACCCTTTGCTCTCGTCGCTTCGCGCAGACATAATTCAAGAAACCGGTGCTACTATCACAATTTCATTCCTGGGCGCTTCCGTTTGGGTTGGTAATTTACAGCGAATCATGTCTGCATATGGAAAAAAAACTGTCACGGTGTTTGTCAAGGCTTTGACACTCTGTGAGGTTTTGGGCGAGAATGTGGCGGCCGCATTCTGCAGCAACAAATGCGGCAGCCGCATTTTATATGAAGGCGAAAATGCTCGAGGCCCGTTTAGATTTAGGTGCACGTTAAAGACCCCAGGTGGTCTAAATTTCCGGTATACATTTCCGCCGCTACCCTTCAGGTGCCGGTTAGGCCGCGCTCGCGCAGTATCTTAGTCTGCGCTCGAAACGTCTCTTGTATGCGATTGCGCCCTACGGAAGGCTGGTAGTTACTATTGCGTTGTTGAATCCCAAACCAGCAATTACGGAAGGCTGGTAGTTGCTGTTCTGTTGTGGAATCCCAAACCAGCAATGTACACACGAAGTGGTTGATGCAAGCAGTAAAATTCCACTGACTCGCAACAGAATGCACGAAACAGACAGCCGACAACCATGGATTACTGCTGTGCGCAGTACAGCGTAAGTAAACTCTTGTTGCAGGCGCTGACAGTTCTCGTCGGAGTTCACGCGTCCTGAGAAATTGATTATGTGCGCTATGCACTGAACAAGACCGGAGTTCATTCCTGCGTTACTAGCACACCAATCAGTCGAGATTCTGTGAGGTACAAGGCCGCTTCCTGTTTGCACCGGTGTAAGTGAAGCAGAAATGAGTTGCACGCACTACTTAAAATGCGTACACATGCCATATCTATGCTGTGCGGTGAAATATTCGGTACAATTATGAATCTGTTGACATAAAGGCAAATGACGGCTGCACGCTCGCACACAGCGGAAGACACAGCGGTCTATGCACTTGCCGCAGGAAATGCAACCCTCTCTTATGAGGGAGCAGGGCGACGAAAGCTTCGAAAAAAAAAAGCATTACGCGTTCTTGCGCGTATTTAAGTTTCCTAGCGCAAAGACGCAGCAAACAAGCTATTGCATGGGAGTAGGTATATAGCCTGGTCACACGTGCATTTTCACGCGTATAGCCGTCCTTGACTTGTGAAACACACTTACGCCTCGACGAGGACGACGCCATTTACGCTTAACGGAGATTAACAATGAATGATGTCTTCTCCGATCGGGCGGGCCGTCTCAATGATGCGTTTTCGAAGAGTGGTCCATTCATTGGCGCGAGGAGAGACCGTTGCTCCAAACGCCCACTGTACCTGTCGTACTTACTGTATTTTACTGAGCTTACTTTACGTTTTACTTTATGTCGTCACAAGCACACGCGAGGGGGGGGGGGGGAAGGGGGGAGTCCCATGTTTTGATATACATGTATAGAGTCTGCTTAAACTACGGATATTTATTATCGAACACGTCACGTAGAGGAAAGCAGACGCTTGCCCTACCCCTCCCCCCCCCCCCCCTGCTCGTGCCGGTGAACCCCCCCCCCCCCCCCGAAAAAAAGTTTCTGGCTACGCCCCTGATGGGAAAACTGCCTCGTTCACGGACCCGTGAGCCCATGAAATTGCGCTTTTTCTTCAAAGCTTCAGACTATCTAAGTGCGTTCTTAGCGAACTTCTTAGTAAAGAAAGCCATGTCTTCTTTTTGCAACTACCTCAGATATTTTTTCTTGAATGCCGTGTTTTCTACTGAACCACTGTGTATTACGTGCAATCTAGTGCGGCGACAAAATATATTTATTTGCGTATTTTCAGGCATGCTTTCGAAGCCCGCCTCATGCAACCATACCTACTCCTACATTCAAGAAACCATAACGTGCGTCTAAGCACTGCAGCGCTGGGAAGAATAAGTATAACTTTCAGGGCCAGCTTCCTCCAAGGGCGACAGTCGCTCTGTGGCAAATTTGCGCAGACTGCCTCTCTCACAAAGCTGTATATTTCATGTCGTGTCGTGCCTGACCCAACCGCATCGGAGGAATTCCAGTGCACCTTTCTTTGGAAGTTTCGTACGAAAGTTTTTTAACCACCTGACCTCTTTAAAGGGCACATGTGAATGCTGGCTCTAGCCGCTTCTCCACCGAAACCTGGTTGCAGATACGTGAAGCTCTCAGGAATCATCTCCTTGTTAGTTTCCCACCTGCCTCTTGTGATTATGTGTTTATGCTGGATTATGTGATTACCTGCTCGCCTGTATATCGGCAATGTCATTACGGACATCGAGGAGATCATGGCGATGAATTCCTCTTTTTTATTGCTCATGAACAAAGTGCGGTGGTTCTGCGTAATTTACAGATGAGGTTGGTCATACACACGCAGAAACAGCGTTTCGCCATATTGTAGTGCTAGATTCCGCGGACAATGTTCGCTAACATCATTATCAGCATATATTTATGTCCAGTGCAGGACGAAGGCCTCTCCATGCGATCTCTAATCGCCCATGTCTTGCGGTTGCTGATTCCAACTTGCACCTGCGGATTTCCTAACTTCATCACCCACCTAGTTTTCTGCCGTCCTCGACTGCACTTCCCTTCTCTTGGTATCCAATCTGTAACTGTAATGGCTCATCGGTTACCCATCCTACGCATAACATGGCCTCCCAGGCTCCATATTTTAACACGAAAGTGTTTTATGCCGGGGTCCACCAAGACTTCACTGACGTATTTCCGTCACGGAAATACGTCATAGAACATAATACAAAGAAAGAAACCAGAAGAAAAAGTTCCACAAACATGCAAAATTTGGAAATCGAACCCCCGACCTCTCGGTCCGCGACGATAGATCGCCGAGCGTTTAATCCATTGCGCCACAAACGCATTTGCAGAGAGCTACACAGACGCGCCTTATATATCTAACACTCCTCCGTGTACCCGCGCTCTTGCTCGGGGCGGTGCCGCCGCCTACGAGCAGAAAAGAGAAGTACTGCATTATGACACTAACGCGCACCGACAGTGAACGCTTCGGTGGTCTCAGCACTACGACGCCTCGATGCCAGCATTCGAAGGGACGCTGGCATCAAGAAGCACTACCAACGCCACCTAGGTGGCGTTGGTGGCGTTGTAGTGGCGTTCACCGTACTCAGCACAGCGGAGCGTGGCCTCCGCGATTAGCTCTGAAAATGTTTCTGAAGTTGATCGCGGAGGCTGCAATTACGACGCGCTGTACGCGCTGATTTGACTCGGTGACGATTCAGTTACGTGCTTTGTCTTGCGCGTTGTATTAGTGTGTCAGTTACGTGCTTCGTCTTTCGCGTTGTGCTAGCGTGTGCAGCGTAGTGCAGCTTCCATATGCACCGACGGTGTTTCTCCGCTGTCTACTGATACGAGTGTGATGGCACCGACTACGAAAACTGCGGCATTAAGCGCCGTCGAAAGACAACGACGTCGGCGAGCTAACGTCGCGCAAGTGAGTTTAGTGCAGCGATGGACACGCCAGGGGGGAGCGGAAGGCCTTCGCGCGTTCACGGCTCAAGCTGAGAACTCTGCCTCTCGCTTTCCAGAAGTTGACCGCATCGCGACCCAACTGGCTGCCATACACACACCGAACCAAGACCGAAATGATCGTACCTTCGCCGAAGCGACCCGCCAGCGGGACGCCGCTCGACAATACGACGCAGGATGCCCAGCACACCCACAGGATGGTCCACGACCCGCAAATCATGCACCCTTCGCTGCAGCGGACCGCGAGTTCACCAAACGATTCAGTGACAACCCATTTGGTTTCGCCTGCACAGTTTGCGAACGCCTGTGGTTCACGTGTGATTTGCGCGATGCTCCGCCGCGTGCAATGCAGTGTCTCCGGACAATGTATCCCGGTCGCGAGTCTTTCCAAGACTTCCGCTTATGTGCCAACTGTCGAGGATTCTTGTGCAATGGTAAGGTGCCCCTGATGTCGACTTGCAACGGCTTTAATTACCCGGAGTACCCAACCCATCTACCTCCCCTCGATTGCATCTCCGAGCGGCTCATATCGCCCAGATTGCCGTTTATGCAGATCAGACGTTTGCGAAACGCTTTCACTTTCGTGTTCTATACCGATTCCTATATTTCTCTTAATGTCACTTAGAATATCGGCTATCCCCGTTTGCTCTCTCATCCACACCACTCGTTTCCTGTCTCTAAACGTTGGGCCTAGCATGTTTCGTTCCATCGCTCTTTGTGCGGCCCGTAACTTAATCTCAAGCCTATTTGTTCACCTCTAAGGTCATGCCCCAATATTAGGTCCAGTAAAAAACAATGATATAACACTTTGCTTTTCAGCGACATTGGTAAGCTCCCAGTCAGGATTTGGTTATTCCTGCCGTATGCACTCCAGCCCAATTTTATTTTGTAAATTTATTTCTCATAATCAGCACCCCCTGGAAGTAATTGACCTAGATAAACGTATTCCTTTACCGACTCTAGAGTCTGGCTGGCAATCCTGAATTCTTGTTCCTTCGTCAGGCGATTGTACATTATCTTTGTCTTCTGCATAATAATCTTAAACCCCACTCTTACACTTTCTCGGTTAAAGTTCTCAATCATTTGTTGTAATTCGGCCCCATTGTTTATGAATAGGACAATATCACTGCAAACCAAAGGTTGCTGAGATATTCACCATTGATCCTCACTCCTACGCCTTCCCAGTCTAAATTCTTGACTACTTCTTCAAACCATGCAGTGAATAGCAATGCAGAGATTGTTTCTCCTTGCCTGACCCCTTTCTTAGTAGGTAACTTTCTACTTTTCTTGTGGAGAACCTAGGTGGCTGTGTAATCCTTGTAGATATTTACCAAAATATTCACGTATGCGTCCTGTACTCCTCGATTACGCAATGCCTCTATGACTGCTGGTATCTCTACTGAATCTAATGCCTTTTCATAATTTATGAAAGCTATATAGAGGGGTTGATTGTACTCCGCAGATTGCTCCATCGTAGAATATCGCTTCCTGAAGCCAGCCTTTTCTTTTGGTCGACTGAAGTCAAGTGTTGCCCTGATTATATTCTAAACTATCTTGGTGAATATTTTCTACAATACTGAGAGCAAGCTAATGGACCTATAATTCTTCAATTCTTTAACGTCTCCCTTCTTATGGATTAGTATAATGTTGGCGCTCTTCCAGCTCTCTGGTACACTTGAAGTTGTGAGGCATTGCGTATAAAGGGCCGCAAGCTTTTGAAGCATGATATCTCCTCCGTCCTTGATTAAATCTATTGTTATTCCATCTTCTCCAGCAGCCTGCTTTTCCCTTACTTTTGCCTAGAAGTCACCCTGACTACAGTATACTTAGTTTATACCTTTCTCGTCGCTAATTCAACATCTTCATAAAACTCTTCTATTTCTCCATCATCGTGACCGATGGTTGAGGCGTAGGCTTGTACTACCTTTATTATATACCTCCTATCACCTTTATTACTACTGGTACCCTCTCGTTATTGCTGTAGAATTAATTTTGCCTGCCATGACCTCGTAGATTAGCAATCCTACCCCGTATTATCCCTTATCTAGAAGACATCTGTAGCTGAAAATGTGGCCCTTTGTTAGCACTTTATAAGCCTCATCAGGTCTTCTTACCTCACTAAGGCCGATAATATACCAGGAAATGCCTGATAATTCATCAAACAGCCCTGCTCAGCTACTTACTCGAGAGTGTTCGCGTGTTGAACGTTGTCACGTTCAGTTTCCAGTGACGGACTGTCATGACCCAGAGATTCTTAGCACCCGTCTACCGCTTCGCAGGTCTGAGCGCTGCTTTGGTCAGGTGCTCCGCAGCCACTGGGGACTGAGGGCCATGGGTTAATTGTCGGAGTCATGAGGCAGGTAGTGGCCGAATACTGCACCAGGGAGGCCAATTCCTTTTCTGGCGAGGGAGTGCTTTTGTTGAAGCTTAGTGGGCCTTCCTAATCTGGTTGCACCTGGACTAGTATAGCCCCACTAGCTCTCGGCGATTGTTTTTTGCCGGTGTCAGGCATCACTCCAAGCCTCAAAATGTAGTAGACTGGATGAGTATTCGAAACTACGACGTTCGGGTTAGAAGCCCGGTGTTATACCTCTGCTGCACATCACCACCACTTTCACTAACATATGGCTTTTCAGTCAGGCATATCCTTCGCAGTAGTGTCATGTGGCCTTTTCTATATTACTGCATTTTAAACGTGTGTTTGAGCATCACTACCTTACTTACAAGTATAGTGTCTATGTAGTGTTCCTGGGTCAGTAATTGGTTCCGGTGCATGCAGTAAGCAAAATAATGCTTTCGAGATTGGCTTCTGTTACCACAAAAAAGGTTGTCGAAGGGCCTGAATTTGGAAAACTTGGATTGTAGAAGTCTCTCATGTCTACTTACCGTATCCACAAGGCGACAATGTGAAATAAATAAATATCAGTGCCAATAGTGATACTAAGGATATGTTATTTACTATCTAAAGAAATACTTCGCAGAAACGTTTCACATCCTATCATTGCGTAAAACCACGTCCGCTGGATCGTCGCCAATCGAGAAAGCCAGATCCTATCTCCATTCTGTTCAGGGCCAAAACTATAGTATGTCACCGTTTTCCCACAAAAATTGCTTGAGTGCGATGTTTATGGCCTTAGTTCACTCCGGACACCAGCACCGAATGCTGTGCATGTATCGTGTTTTAAACGATAAAAGTGTGTAATATCCAATTGGATATAGGTGTAGCATTCGAGGCGGTGTGCATGCTGGGGCATAATAAAATCACGCCCAAGGCCTCCTGTCGCCATTGGCCTACAAAAACAAATCGTAGGCAATGATTCTTGAGGCTATGGTGAATTTTTACGCAGAGTGACGTTATAACTGAACGCTTTTAGAAGATTTGACACGAAAAAGTAACAACTATTTATTTACAACTCGGCGCTGGAAGGATTCACTCATGGTGCAATAAAATTAAAAAGATATGCCAGACAAAGCTCATCGTTCGTTCTCCTGCTGTGTTCTTAGAAACGACGCTAGCATTGTACTAAATATTTCGTGTGAGCAGAGGATATTTTGCTAAAAAAACTCTACCTACCACGGATACAATCAAAGGAAGCAAAATGATTATTTCTTGTCCGGCCAGTAAACAGCATTCGTACACAAAGGGCCAAGGAAAGGTCAAGTACAGCTCCAGCAATATTAATCACGTTTACTAACCCAAAAAGTACTTTTCTTATGCAAAAAGAAACGGTTTTGGTGGAATAGAAAACGCTAACGATGTTCCTGATGTTGAAAAGACTTCCCTGTCTGACTACAAATGAATAGTCTAAATAATCAACTGTGGGTGTCGTCTTAAAGCAATATTAAGATGTAGTTCCTCAAGGTAGTATCCTTAGATCGGAAATATATTTTGCATTTATTTACCATGAATGATGTTGTAAATGCCCAGGAAATTACTCATTTTATTGTTGACGCAGACATCATTGGCAGACATCAATGTTGCGCGGGCTGCAATCTGTTAAACCTCACAGTGAAAGCAATTCACGTCTTGTGTGGACCATTGCTTGGAGAACACATCATACCTATAAATAAACGTATTGAAATAAATCTGTACTTTATCGTCAAAAATGTGATCCCGTTAATATAAACATAACAAAACATGCCTTGGAATGCAGAGAGAGAACTTATTCACTCTAGCTTTTTTCTGACCGTTGAAGTTTTAAAGTGCATGTGGTTTCTGTTGGAGCAGGTTGTAAAGCTTCTCTTGTGCAACTTTTTTCCTCATCAACATGAGCATCCGATATCTTGCATGCCCTTACGAGAATACTATCTATCACATATACAACGGTTAAGAGCACGCAAGAAAGATGCACGGATAATTGCAAACGTACGGCTCACTCAGCACTATATTCATGTTCCTAGTTTACAGCCATTACCGGTAACGCTTTTGTACTTTACGTTATCGTGCTATTGTTGAAAATTTAGGATTCTTAATTAGAGAAATTGTCACAATTGCCTACTTACACATTCACAGCCTCCCACGTTTTTATTAATACCAAGCAAGCGTCGATCACACGGCAGGTCAGGGCCCAATAAAAGAAAAAAAGAAGCGACAAGGTTAGTGACCGTGCGCGCATGTTTGCAAAGCACGCACCAGCTCAAGCATTTTTTCTGCTGTGTTAACGTGAAGACGCCCCCAATCTATCATGGGTTATCTGTACTGCCCTGTGTAAAGCTGAACAGGTGTACGACTTAGATATGTCATCAACAATACACTTTCTATTTTAAAGACAGTGTCTTTCTTAGCGAGTTTGACGCACTTTCCGTTTTGTGTGGTCCGTTTCCGAAGATAGTATTTTCAATATGTTGGCCGATCTGGAATGTAGGGAAACCTAACACAGTTCCCGCGGGCATGCGTAGAGTTGACCGCTTCCGAAGGGCGTTCACTGATAAAATAGATATGCAATCCGATGCTCCTCCTATTGCGCCTAAGCGCGAGGTTAGGCGATGGATCGCCGTACGCAGCAATGCAGCCCCATTGAAACCATCCACTCACTCCGGAACACATTGCCTTTGACCTTTTATCTTTCGTAGCACTATGCCCGCGGAAGTACCATTAAACTAAGATGAAAAAGAAAACAATAACACGGGAAATTTATCCCCCCATATGAAGTAATGTTTGTGTATTATGGATTCTCACAAATAACATAGGAAGGTCGTGCGCCCTCCTGAAGTCACAGACGAGGCTGGCACTGGTCAGCGCTTTGCGCGCTTGCGCGAGTCATTGTCGATCGTGCCTCCTCGATGTCTCTGTATAAAACGCTGATTACCCGTTTGATATAATCTAGTGTCACCATAGACATGCGGGAGGTGGCACATAAAGTACTTGTGGTAAAGATATATTGAAACACTTGTCACACTGTCCTAGCCAAATTGTCTTAGTCATTACGAACTTACCTAGTCCATAGGCGAATGTAACTAACCCTTCATCGGGTGTAAGTGCGACAAAATTCACTGACGAATTGCATTAGCTTCAGGCTAACGTACTGGTTTATATTGTCAAGATGTATTTGGTACATAATAAAACCAATGCAAATGTATAACTTCGTTCAAAAGACGTAATAATGCTGCACGCTGCCTTGCCATCTGTACTGTATAGGTGTATGGGCCTCATTCAACGCTTTTTCTTCGAACACCGCGAGACATTTACGTCATGCTTTTAACGTTCTTACATACTCTCGCCATTAGTTAACAATGTCGGGTAAGTCGCCTAAGTGTAAGTCGCTAATTTTGATCGTATTTTTTCCGCAGGATGACGCGGTGCGTTTGGTGGCATGCATGAAAGAAAAAAAAATTTTCCATCGACAAGTCTTCGCTATTTCAGTCACCGCGAAAGGCCGATGGTACACGCCCCAAGATGACGATGCCCACTTACCATATATCGGCGACTACTCGGTGTTTGAGCGGTGTTCAAGTTTCGACGGATACGCGATTCCCCAACTGGTAAGCACGACAATACAGGGCTAGGCGATGTACCATGCGCCACAATTAGAAGACTAGTTGACCTAAATTCGATGTTCTCAGACGAAAAAGCCAATTGCTGAGGTTTATCTATTGTAAACCTAGTTATCACACGGGAAAGGTCTGTTTGGCTTGGTGTGGCAAAGCCTATGTACACAGTGTTTCATTAATGCACGCTTCCGCGCGTGGTAAGCTGCTCTATAACGTGCTAATCTGGCCTCCCTTTGCTCCGGTGTTTCAGTAGCCAACTTTGCCTTTGCTTGAGATTTTGCAGCCTGCTGTCTAGCTATATCTGCGGGTTGATTGAATACAGCCTGTACATTGGGCTGAAGCGCACGCACAGACGGCCATCCATGGCGAGAGTGAGTGACCAAGTGCCGGCGAAGCTGCTCTTAAACCTTCGCCTAGACACGTGATTACGCTGTGGCGAGACTCCAATGAGCGCAGCTGCGACGCCTCTCCGCAGCGGAACACGCGGCGTAACGTCACGCCTGCCACACTTGCACTCTGGCGGCTCAAGGTCATTGCGACGCGATGAATGACCTCGAGAGACATGGCCCAGTAGAGGTTTCACTCTAAAAAAAATCTAGTCAGTGATGACCTACAGTGGAAATTTCGCGTGGAACGTGAATAGAGCAGTTACAGAGAAAATCAAAGCTACGAAATTGCGCAATGTAAGGTCGCAGTACCAAATCAAAGAAGCAAGACCTGGGGCGGTATTCCCTAAGAGTCCATTTAACGGACTGCCCACTCCGGCTGTCACCATTGGCTGCTGCTTCACGAGCAGGAAGGTGCCAGCCAGTCTCCTTCTGGCTCGTGAAGCAGGAGCCAATCAGCGAGAGCCGAAACGGACTCATACAGAATACCGCGCCCCTGGACAGTAGGCCAGCAAGTGAAAGAGAGAATCCGAGACGACCTAAATTATTGAGCACTTTAATCAACCGTGGCGAGAGCATAATATTAACTCGTGCTTCCACACAACAGTTTGTCTCTTGAACTCATCAATCACATTCAGTAGCGCAGTAAAGCTAGAAATCCACAAATCCACATACGCGCTGCATTTTTCAGCAGCGCTTATGACAAATCACCTCTTTTTTTACAGTCATTAATGGCGAAGTACGGCACTAGTGTCTCCAATACATTCAGTCTAGCCAAAAACTAGTGTAAGACCCTATATCCGTCACACCCATCATTTCAGCAATGAGTGCAATGACCTGAAACAAAACAAAGTTACAGGGCCCACAGCAAATGTAAGCTTCAGATTAGAAGTTCCAAGATGTTATTTTGAACTTAGGAATGATGTTTGTGAGAAAAAAAAGCGTAAGTAACGCACAACATGAAAAGCTGTGTTACCTTCATTTAATTCAATTTGCGGGAGGGCTGCTATGGGTAATGAAATAATAAATATATGACTCAATAAAATAACTAGGTAAAAGATATATGAAATAAATAACATAAAAATTGTGTTAAAGCTTCCAGTTTCCCGCTCTATAAGGAAACATTTTCTGCTAAGCACTAAATATGTTTATTGATAAGTCTCTACTTCAAGACGACTTAATGCCGCATGATTATCAGTCTGTACGCATGGTTATCAGTCCGTATGGTACTTGAATATACCTACGATATAAGCATAATCATATTCAGATGATATATAGACCTTGGATAAAGTAGTACATTACTTTTTTTGTTGGGAGGGTAACGCTCTTCACGGCCTCGTGATATGATTTGAAGAGAGGCAGTTTTCGAAGGTCATGCGGTCTCTTTTGGGCCGCACTGTACATTCAAAGATAAATAAAAAAATGAAACTACCAGGACAACATTGTGAACATGGGTGGCGAATATAACCATGAGAGGGTAGAGGTAGCCCTTTGATAATCGCAACGACGATGACATGAAGATCACTGCAGACACCGTGATCGGTGCCACAATGGAAATGATGGATGACATGATGGAGCCAAACTTTAGGCTTCGTTAGTGTTGCGGCAGTAAAAGAAGTCGAGATGATGTTGGCGCATGCATTTTGAGAGTACTGACCTCTAGAGTTTCCCGCTCTGCGTGCACAGGTTGCTAATGGCTTCCATGATTGCTTACAATTGACTAAGTCTAAGTTACTCGCCTCCTGAATGGTAGATCATTCTGTTCAAATAGGAAGCGACGTTTCTGTGCTATTAAGTGAAAGTATGAAAGTTATGGTGTAACGACGGCGGGGGGGGGGGGGGGGGGGGGAATGCCGTCAGGTCGAGGTGGCACAACCTGAAATAAAATGAGATGAAGCCCACAAATGGTTTAGTAAGCTTAACTTCTCACTCCCACACGTGAGCCTTGTTCACAAATGAGACTTAAAGCGATAAAATGGTCGCTTAAGTATGCCGCATGGCATACCCCAGACACTTGGCCCCCGTACACAGGTGCCACATTTCGATCACTTCGATTAAAAGTGCCCATCATGAGTTGAATAAGAAGCGGCTCTAGGTAAGGACGCATTGGGCAATCAGATGTGAAAAAAATTATTATGGGCTGTCACTTGCCAAAACCACGCTATGATTATGAGGCACGCAGTAGTAGGCGACTCCGCAATAATTGTACCACCTGCGGTTCCTTAACGTGCACACAAATCTACGTACACGGGTGTTTTCGCATTTTGACGTCATCGAAATGCAGCCGCCATAGTCGCGATTTGATCCTGGGACCTCGTGCTTAGTAGCTCAACGCCTTATCGTCAAGCAACCACGGCGGGTGGCAATCGGATGTGACTGATCCCAGTTATTAGCATGCCCTGGCGAAACACAATGCTCAGCAAGCGCCGCCAAAGACACGAGTTGTTTCTAGCCGTCGCTTTTGTCCTGCTTGCGGCATCTCTCGAAGTTCCGGCTTCCGCCGACGTCAACATACTATCACTTCCCACTCTTTAGTTTGCCCTTGATATTCACAAGTTCGTGTCAGATATTTAGGCTTGGCGCATGGGCAATTGGCGCGTAGCAGGGGTTTAGGACGCGTGCTATGGCTTAACTTACGCCTCGGAAGTAAGAAATGGAAGCGCGCTTTCTACTTGAGGACGCAGACTGTCCCGACGGGCGAGTAAGCTTGCGTTTCACAGAGCCAACGAAATACTCGAGCAGCCGCAAGAAGAGAGCTTTTGGCGAATGTGAGCGACATCAGATTTTAAGCGAAGCTTTATTGGCTCACAATTTTCGGTGGCCTTGTTGTTACGCAAAAACGAGGCGCATAGCCGCTTTGGATAAGCGTATATGTGCCAGAGATATGCGGATATGAGCCAGACAAAAGAAAGAAAGAAAGAAAGAAAGAAAGAAGAAACAGCAGGTGCGGGGAAAGCTGCGCCGGCGCCGGATGACGTGACGCGCGCGACCAATGAGGGTGGTTTGGTGTGCGGCGGGGTGGGAATGGGAGTTGTCATGCGCGATCCACCGGGCTCCGTTTGCCTCAGATCAGCTTTTGCGTAAGGCTGGGAAAGCTCGCGTGGTGAGTTCCACCAAGGATTAGGCTCCATTTGAGCAACAGCGCCGTCAACTCCCTCGGGAAAGGGCTCGTCGTCGACGTGCCGATTCTAGCGTGAGGGCTTCCGAAGCCCAGGCAAAACGTCAGCGTCGTCTTGCCCTACAGGAACCCAACAAAGGTGATACATGCCTCGGCAATGCCAGCGCCCACTTCACTGGTGCGACGGCCAGGTTTCAACACATGTTGCTCAACCGGAACTGCGAAGCCAGCTGCAGTGCGTTTGACCGGTAGTGGTTCTAGCGCAACGTGGTACTCGTCCGGGCCATTCGTTTCAAGGTACACCGAAGAAACCCAAAGGCTTCACTTACACCCATTTTATCGACACGGAAGGATCTGCTGATCTTTATTAGCTGTCAGTGTTCGGGGGAAATTCTTTAGCCCTCATGATGGGTGAATTGACAACGGAACTATTTCTGTAAGGTAGGATGTACAGAGTCGAAATGAGAGTAGTGGCCAGTACGGGTGTAATTTCTAAACGCGCTTGATGACAGACCGGTTCCGTCTCGTTTCACGACGACGTCCAGGTACGGAAGATGTCCATCAATCTCCTCTTTGACCGTGATTTGTATGGACGTTTCAATGCTGCTGATATGTTTCGTGATAGAGTGCAGGGTGCCTCCTTGCGGAACATAAAAGCAATCGTGGACGCGCGAAGTGGAAATCTTCGACACGAAGTTGTGAATGTGACGGGCAAACTAAACAATGAAATGTTCTCGAGTCTAATGCATGGTGTTCCATGTGTGAACAGTTCGCGTGCTTACGTCGGTGAAAGCGAGAACTTCGAGAGGCATCTTAAGCAGCACAAAAAAAAAAAACGAAAGCAAGAAGCAACATATGCCTTCGAGCGCTCTTTCTGCACATTGTATTGCGCCAGGGTATGCTATTTGCTGAAATCAGGCCCATGTGATTGCCAAAGACAAGAATCTAGACACGTGTCTTTATCTACAGTCGCTGCATTTTCAACCTATGACGGACACTCCTAATCGAAACGATAAATAAAATAGCGCCAGCTTAACTCAGCTAACCCTGCACATGCAACGCGAAAGGTTGGTTTAGCCTAGTTAAGTCTTAGCTTCACTTGTTTAACCTTTGATTTAGCTGTAATTATCATACTTAAGTGGCTTTCATAGATTATTAAAAATCATTTGATTCAGGAGAGAAACCAGCAATCATAGAGGCATTGCGTATTCAAGGAGTACAGGACGCATACGTGAATATCTTGGCAAATATCTACAAGGATTGCACAGCAACCTTGGTTCTCCATAAGAAAAGTAGAAAGATACCTGTCAAGAAAGGGGTCCAACAAGGAGACACAATCTCTCCAACACTATTCACTGCATGCTTAGAAGAATCAAGCTCTTACACTAGGAAGGCTTAGGAGGGAGGATCGACGGCAATATCTCGGCAACCTTCGGCAGATGACATTGTCCTATTCAGCAACAATGAGGACGAATTACAGCAAATGATTGAGTACCTTAAGCGAGAATGTGTAAGCGTGGGGTTGAAGAACAATATGCAGAAGACAGATATAACGTTAAATAGCCTGGCAAGGGAACAAGAATTCAGGATAGCAAGTCAGCCTCTAAAGTATGTAAAGAATATGTTTATCTAGGTCAATTACTCACAGGGGACCCTGATCATGAGACAGAAATTTACAGAAGAATAAAACTAGGTTGGAATGCATATGGCAGGCATTGCCAAATCCTGACTGGGAGCTTACCCCTGTCGTTGAAAAGAAAAGTGTACAATCATTGTACCGGTGCAAACATACGAGGTCTGTTAAAAAAGTATCCGACCTTATTTTTTTGCGAGCACCTGATGGATATGAAACAAGCGCGCTTGCATCAGCCGACCTTGAATCTTCGTGCGCATGCGCGAATATTTCCCGCCTGCCGATAGCGTTAGTCACTGGGACGCAGTGTTTGTGTGAGGTAGTGCGCAGAGCTCTCGTTGGTATTTTTTTTTATTGCAAGGAAAACAGCGGAACGACTGGAGCAACGCTACTGCATCAAATTTTCCCAGAAACTTGGCGACCGCCAAGTGGAAACCATTCGCAAGGTTCAGATGGATTTCGGTGACGATGCTATCAGCAGCACACAGATTAAGGAGTAATACAACCGGTTTAAAGACGGCCGCGCATCGGTGGAGAGCGAGCCACGCTCCGGTCGGCCATCTACATGCTGTAATGACCAAGGCATTGGCGAAGTGAACTATGTGGGGATGCCGCACTGTCGTGTGACTATCCGAGAAATTGCGGAAGAGGTGGGCATCAGCGCTTTTTCTCGGCATTCCATTATGACCGAAGATTTGGCCATGAAGAAAGTTGCGGCGAACTTCGTGCCGAAGCTGCTCACGGTGGAGCAAAAGCAACTTCGTGTTGGATTCCACAAACAGTGACCCCGACTTCATGAACACCATAATCACTGGTGACGAGTCCTGGGTGTACGGGTGCGACCCGGAAACCAAATACCAGAAGTCACAGTGGAAGCATTCTACGTCACCAAGACCAAAGAGCGCCCGCCAATTGCGCAGCAACGTCAACGTGATGCTGACTGCTTTCTTTGACTCCCGCGGTGTGCTACACCACGCGTACGCACCACATGGTCAACCAATCACCAAAGAGTACAGGCGACGGAGGACAGGCCTGTCCTCCGTCGCCTACGTGATGCTGTGCGGCGCAAGAGACCGCAGTTGTGGTCAAAAGGAAATTGGCCCATCCATCACGACAATACTCCTGCACATTCCTCGCACTTGATTCAGATTTCTTGGCTAAAAACCAGACTCCTGTAGTTCAACATGTTCCTTACTCTCCTGTTATGGCCACCTGCGATTTCTGGCTGTTTTCCACAGTCAAGAGGCCATTGAAATAAGCGCGATTTCAGACAAGAGAGGACAATATGTCTGCAACAACAGCTGAGCTAAAGATTCCGAAATAGGCCTTCTCGGAATGCTTCCAACAATAATGGCAGCACTGCTGGGAGAAGTGTGTGGAGTCCCAAGGAGACTACTTTGAGGGTGATTAGGTTTCCAAAGCTTCAGTTATGCTACTTTATTTTTTCTTCAGCCAAAGGTCGGACACTTTTCTAACAGACCTCGTATGGGGCAGCAACTTGGAGGTTAACAAAGAAACTCGAGAACAAGTTAAGGACCGCACGAAGAGCGATGGAATAGAAAATGTTAGGTCTAACGTTAAGAGATAGGTTGAGAGTGGTGTGGATCAGAGAACAAACGGAGATAGGCGATATTCTAGTTGACATTAAGCGAAAGAAATGGAGGTGGGCAGGCCATGAAATGCGTCGGATGGATATCCGGTGGACAATTAGAGTTACAGAATGGATACCTAGGAAAGGGAAGTGCAGTCGAGGACGGCAGAAAACTAGGTGGGGTGATGAACTTAGGAAATTTGCAAGCGCAAGTTGTAATTAGCTAGCGCAAGACAGGGGTAATTGGAGATCATAGGGAGAGGCCTTCGTCCTGCAGTGAACATAAATTTAGGCTGATGATGATGATTTTACTTAGGTGTACACTCACCGTTAACACTGGTACAAATTATAAGCCGACAAGACCAACCGTTTTGCGAGCCGAACCGGTTCCTCACTCTTCCTGAGTCTCCGACGCTAGCTTCATGCGCTTGGCATTCCGGACCCTCTCCAGTGAAGCAGTTCGCCGGGCAATATACGCGGTCTGGTCAGACGCCAGTTGTCGACGACGGCTTGAAGCCTCCCGCTCCCGCGCAACGTTCAGAGAAGACGGCCCTGCTTCGCTCTCATCCATGGCGAGCGCGGCGTTCCCTTTAGCCAGGCGCGTGGTAAGTCACGTGGTCAGGCGGCGACCTAGCTGCGGATAGGGCATGCACCAAGCCGGCGGCGGAGCTCGGCGCGGCGTGATGCGTTGGCAAGGCTACGGCGCAGCTGCGGTTAAATGAAGGTCAACTTGCTGGTGACGGTGAAACTCGGCTCGACTATGGCTTTAAGAATTCACTGCTGCGTACGTCAGGTATCTTCGACACGCCATACGGCATACATAAGCGACTGTTGCATCGCTTTTAGTGTAATTTGTGAACAAAGCTTCCGTGTGGGAACCGAGATGTTCAGGTTACTAAAAGTTTTTGGTCCATGTATCATTTTATTTCACCATACGCGAATGTATGGTTGAACATGTAGGATACAGGGAGCGAGTGCGCAAATTTTGATTGGAAACACCAGCGCCATAGCACACAACCTTGGGGGCGATGAAAGCAGCATTTAGTAGGACAGGCTTTCATTTCGTGACAGCAAATTCGCCTCTCACCTTGAGGACATAGCGCCTGACCTGAGTGGGCATTGGTGTTCTAGAATGTGTGAGCGCACGCGCCGCTCAAATGGCCAGTTCCTACCAAGGAGGTTTAAAAAATGCATTTTATTTTAAAATCTCCTTGGTTCCTACGGATGAAGCTTGACCATATGTGCCGAGCGTTATCGAAAGATAATATAGGCGCGGGTTGGTCAACGTTCAAGATATAATACCATATCGCATCCCAGTGGGCCAGGTCTGCTGCGTTCCCCCAGTATTGAAAATTGGAAAAACCACTTTCTATTGGACAGGCAATATTTCGTGGCGCAAATGTTGTTAAACGGCTGCGAGAAATATGAGACGGTACCTGTTATAACTGAATTGCCAATACTGATTTTATTTATTTATCTGTTTAGGTGATTATGATTTTATCTGTTCAGGTTCCAAAAACTCTTTGCATTCGGCATGATTGGCTTAGGGGCAGTTTTGAGCAGGCGCTAGTAGTGGTACTGTGTCATTTCGTTGTAATATGGTGACTCGGCACTGCCATGCTTCGCAAACAAGTTTTTCCGATCTGTAATGCTCATGTTAAACGGTAGGGAAGCGGCGATTAGTTGCCTCTCGCAAGGGCTGTGTGCTTACGGTGGACTGCTCTTGTACTCACGATGATTATTCGAGAATGTATTCTGGGCGTCGTAAACAGGTTCTTGGGCAATGCCCAGGAATTCAGGTGGAAATGTTTCACCACAAGTATGTAACTACATCAGGTAAAACATCACAAAAGTATGCTCACCCGACGGCGCTTTCTATAAAGCGCAATACGCCAAAACACCACGCACAAAACATAGGTTACTTATGGCATTTTGATTTACCTGAAGCAGAATTTTGTCTACCAGTATAGGACGATAACTATACTGTGGCTAGGAAATCGCAACTATCCGCGTGTATTAACAGCGGACCTATTCTTAGTCGAGCCTTCGCCGTCTGTCCGGCGGCACGCAGCGCACGTGATAAGGAGAGAATGATTGCAGTGCCGGGGGAGGGCAGGTCACGCGACCAACAGAGGAGGAGAGGTGCGCTGGTAGAGGAGGCCACCAATGAGAGGGCGCACTGAATGGAGGAAGCGACCAATGAGTGACCGCACTGGGCGCGAGGAGGAGAGGCGATGGGTATAAGAGAAGGCGTTCTGTTGGGCGCGCCCTTTCAACTAACGAACGCCGCAGCGATGCGAGTATGGGAAGACCACGATCATACTCCTGAGCGTCAGCGAGAGTTGGCTCATGAACGAGCTCGTCGCTTGCTCTCATTACTGGCGCGCGCAAAAAAAAGGGGGCGGCGCAACTTGCACGCGATAAAAAGCACGGTAAACACGGAGAGAAACCTCACGCGAAAATGAAAACACACTGAGAGAACCGCAAATATGTAGCCGCGCCAACGAGGCAACGCGCAGCGCTGTTGCCGACGCCGTCCGCGTTTCCCCGCGTTCGCGCCGAACGCGCGCGGTGTCCTTGAGTGCAGCCGATAACTCTGGCAGCGGCTTGACAGGTTTCGAGCAGAGAACTGGACACTCGTCGAGTAGCGTTGGAAGTCACTGCCTCTTCTCCCCTCGCAAGGTTTCAATATATTATATAGTTCCTGTTGCAGATCTGTGTTTACTACTGCTAGAGTGTACTAGATTGGGGGAGTAGGTCCAACGCAGGCTCTCTGCTGAAGCTTCCTTTATTGAAAAGTTGGTGGCGCAGCCGTCGCTTTCTTCCGAATGAGCGGTCCCGCGCGCCGGCCGCACCCTTGTGGCGTCGGAGACCCTACCGCAGCTGCATGGAGCTTTATATTGATATTATCTGATATTATCTGAACTGATATTATTCCCTACCAATCTATTCTAAATAAAATAGAAAAAGAGCGGCGTAAAAAATTGAAATGACGCAATAACGACGGTGCGTCGAGCAGACGACAGCTACTCAGCCCGTGAGCTCACCTCAGCCAAAGAGCTCTGCCGAAACAGCCGGAGCCAACGTTTATTTGCCAGAAATTCAGAATAAGGCGACGGCAGCGCTGCCGCGATTTCAACGTCTTTTGCTTCACCCTCTGCGCTTGCCAAGGCATCTGCCCTGGACCCACTCCCCCTTTCTAGTACACTTGTGATTACAGAATTGCATCACGTGCAACAGATGCACATATAGCACCCATAGCGCACCGTTTAACTAAGAGTGCTTCGCTGTTCTACGATCTTCACGGAGTTGAAGGGGCGGTGATTTTTTAAAGTCTCTTTCCCGATCAGGCTTTTCCAGACGTTATCAGTCTACTGCATTTTCAGAACAGCAAATTTGGACAACTAGAGCTGCACGGAAGACAGACGAGATAAAGATATCCGTTTATAACCCAGAAAAGCAATACAATCAACACAATTTGCGAGCATCAGCATTCTTACAATAAATTGGATAGTACTGGTGCGATTGCACCTATCTGCTCATAAAAAACGTAAAAAAAAAGATATACATTCAATCGCAAGCCCCAACTCTGTATAAACACGGCTGAATTTGGATTCTTTGTTAAATATTAAGTACATCAATTGATTCGGTTGGGACTAATGCGTCACGCACAAGCTAACAACTATCATAGAAAGCACGAACAAGGCTTTTCTGCGTTGCCTGAACGTGTCGTCTGCTATGGTGATGATGTGTCAAAAAAAGGATATGCATTGGTGTAGGCAGGCAGGCAATGAACTTTATTTTAGGTCGTGAGGAGCGACTCCGTGAATCCCTTACGGGAGAGGAGCCACCGCGGGCCGCTCCGGGCCGTCGGGACGGGCAGGCCGTGCCTGACCGCCGCGTCGTGGGCCCTCTGGACAGCCCGTAGCTGAGTGGCGAGGTCAGAGCTCTTGAGCGCCTCCACCCACTCTTCTTCCGTGGTGAGATTATCGTGGTCCCGTAACGAGGAACAACGCCAGAGCATATGTTCTAAAGTGCATAAGGGATCGCCGCAATCCGGACAATCGGGCTCGAACGAGTCCGCCTGCTGACCCTGACTAGGCTGGGATAGGACCCGATCTGCAGCATGCAAAGGGTGGAAGACTGAGGCCTGGAAAGCTTGGCGTGAGGCGGGGGATTGACCCTCCTGCCGAGCTGATAGTGCTTTGAAATCTCGTTAAACGTGTGGAGCGAGTCCTTGTGGAGCCCCGCATCCGCGCCCTCGAGCGGCGTTTCCCCGGAGCGGTGGGTGAGTTCGCGGGCGTGGGCCAGCTCGTTGGCGTTGGGAACGACGGGGGAGACCTGAGGCCCCATGTCGGCCGGGCAACAAGTGATGACGGGGGGGGGGGGGGGGGAGACGCTCCTGTCTCAAAGCAGGGAGGCCGCTTCCCTCGAGACCGAACCCGTGGCGAAGGCCCTGACCGCCGCCCGGGAATCTATGTAGATCTGTGGCCTGCTCCCATCCCGAAGGGCGATGGTCACCGCGACCTGCTCCGCAGTGCCGGAGACGGGCCCCGCACCGTCGCGGCGTTAAGGAGGTTGCCCCTGCGATGCCGCGAATCGGTCGGATGAACCGTATTGGGCGGCGTCCACGAACGCTACCGATCGCGGATCGCCAGCGACGGATCTGAGAAGTGGGGCCGCCCGGGCCCTGTGTCTGCCTACATTGTGTTGCGGGTACACGTTGTGCGGGAGCGGCGTAGTAGTAAATGGTTCGTGGGGAAAGGGAAAGGTTAGCGCTATCTTCTGCAGCCCTTGAGGGAGCACGGCTCAGCGCCAATGAACGGCGAGACCGTGACGGCCTCCCGCGTCTGCGAGTCGAGCGCGCACCTCCTCTCCCTGACGGCAGTGGGGTTGCAGCCCAGCGCCTCCTAGATCCGCCTCCCAGCAGGCGAGGAATAGAGCCTGACGACCTGGGCCGTCTGGTGTGCCTCGACAACCTCGTCGAGAGTGTTGTGGACTCCCAGCGGCATGAGCTTCTCCGTGCTGGCGGCCATGGGGATGGCGAGCACATTTTTGATGCTCTTGCGCATCAGCGCTTAGTATCCGTGCCAGCGATGCGCGGCGGCCACGTACGTGATGTTAGGAAGGCGTGGTACAACCTAAGAAGCTTAAAGGACGATATATTTGTATTGCCAGCGCACATGACCCGGTGCTGTAAAACGTCTACAGGTGAGAATAACGCTGAGCTCAGGGAGCGTGCTCTTGCCCACAACGGCTAAAATATTTGCTGGAGGCGTGTCTATGATAATATTATTACGCATGTACCTCACAGTTACTGTGAAATAGAGTTGCCTTATCGGCATGTTCAAATATTGGGCTGAAGTAGACCGCACAGAACAGTAAAGCGCTTACTGCGCATTTTGCTTCACCATTTCTCTGTTTGCTGCTTAGCATTACGGGGGAAACTACAACCCTTCCTTCAGTCATGCGCTTAAAAGTATGGTGTTATATGTATGCAATAACTGTACCGATGCGACTTTCAATCATTTCCTATGTTAGATAATTCAGGGGTAATATTTTTCATGTCCTTCGTCTCCCTTACGTCTCCGTTAAAGCATGCATTCGTTTATTGTGATAGCAATTATATGGACACTTGAACCGCATTTCTGCCGTCAGCGTTGCGGTCGCCGTCGTCGTCTCCGTCGCCGTGAGGTTGTGTGTAAAGTCCAAGGGGAATAAAATCGTCGCCGCGCGCCGTATACGCGAGTGCAAGTGCGCGGGGGACGCGCGCTATCACGGAGAGCGAACGGACGGCGGAAAACAAAGACGACCGTCGCGCGAAAGGTCGTGGGGGGGTATGGGAGGGAGGGAGGCGGGGCGACGCTGTGCTTCGCCACCAAAGGCGTATCTTGCAACCGGGCGCAAGGGGAACTTGCCGCTCAATCTCCCACGCGAAGGCAAGAAAGCAGGAAGGCAGCGCGGGAGGGAGGGGGGGGGGGGGCGCAGCTTGTACTCTCCCAACAACTGCGCTCGTACTTTGCCCGACTGGGGCGGTCGCTGGCACTGTCTCTTATCTCCACACGGCTCTGACCTTTGTATGCGCTGTGCATTCGCCGCTCAGTTTCCGTTAAAGCGATAGACCGCACGAACCTTCGCCCGCTGCGGCGGCTGCGCTTGCTGCCAGCGTTTTGACAGTCGTTGTCTGCGGCCCACGGTGTTAGAAGTAGCTGCGGCCATTCAGTGTGGTCTATTCATGTTTGCTTGTGCGCGCTGACACCACGCTTGTTAATTCAGTTAGTAATCGAATGTGTCCAAGTTTATGCACCCGATAAAACTACTATCCCTACTCCGAATAGCTCTCTACTAATTTGCTATCCCAATTGATGCTTCGCCTTTAAGGCGAAACTTCGAAATTTTTTATAAAAAGCTATAAATGCAGTGAACGTGACCTTTCAGCGCATGTGTTGTTGGGTGAGGCGGACATACTTTTCTGCCAATAACGTGAGCCTGAGATGATTAATTATAAATCTTAATTTCTTTTTTTTATCTGGCTTTGTTGGCAGTTGTCTACATGGCAAACTTGGGGGCCGTAAATATTCATGGCACTCGTATTTCTTACATATTAAAAATCGCACCTAATTCGAAATAGTTATCAAATTTCCAAAGTTCACTCAAGTCCGTATGATGTTGGGCTGCTATGCACGAGGTCGCGCGATCGAATCCGGGCCTCGGAGTCCACATTTCAATGGATGCTCAATGCTTAAACACCCGTGGTCCCGACATGTCCAAATTATTCCGGAGTCCCCCACTACGGCGTGCCCCATAATCAGATCGTCGCTTTGGCACGTAAGACCACATCTTTTTATTACTCAAGGCAATACCGAAATCGAGTGCGTCCCGCTCCTATGTCAGATGGAAACACCATATCACGATATGTAGGGTAATGCTTGAATGATTATATGTCGCGGCAAATCGTGACACTTCACACAGCCACACATGCTTGAGATGAAAAGTTTGACGTATTAGTACCCGCCGCCACTGACCGAAATGTTCGGTTTCAAACTTCGTCCTTCTTTTCATCACGGGACGTTTTGGTGGGACTTGGTAGCGGGGCCGCATTTTTTGGGGCTCACATGTTGGTGGGTTACAACATTGTCTGGATTTGCTGTTGAAGTTCAATAAGGAGTATCTCGAATTATGTCGGAATTTCACGATTTTAAGAAATAAGGGCGCGATAACGCGGGAGTTCCCCGAAATTTGCTATATAAGCAACCACCTCAAAGACAGTAATAAAATGATTTTAATAACTTTTCTCCATTGTCTGCTAAAGCTCGCGAAACTTGAGGCATAGTGTGCCTGCCTTGCCTAGAAATTCCCCTGAGAAATTGCCACGTTCGCAGCATTTATAGCTTTTATTGAACATCTGCATGGTTTGAATAAGAGAATCATGCATGGGAGAACGAGAGCCAAGCAATCTGGCACAACATTTCGTTCTTTGCTGAGTGAATGACCGTCTTACAAAAGGTTTCATCGTCCTGCGAATGACAAATATTTATGTGCACAATATAAACACAATAAGTTGTGGGGTAAATATTTGTAGTTTGCACTTCAGTGATATCGTTTCATTTTCTTGCAGGTTTGCAACGAATCAACTTCGGACTTTTTCAAGCACATAGAGGAAAACGATACTCATTTGTATGTGCGTACTTTCGATAAGTCACCAGGAAAAAAGAAAACCCTCGTTTTTGTAGACGAACAGACCCAAGGACAAATGGTGAGAAAAAAGAGAAAGTTCATATATGACGCCTTAATAAGCATTCAGTCGGCTCGAATCCGAGGCAGTAAATGGAACACCTAAAAGTTGGGCTAAAGAGAAAATTTAAGCCGAACACAAAGCAAACAAGAAGCAGCCTTTGTTAACTTTACATCCACCTTTGAGTATGGTGCAAATACTTCAGGTACCAGGCAGCGTCCAGAAACCCCCCATGCACTTCCACATGGGGGGGACTGCATAATGACATAACAGGCTGGCGATGTAACTGTAGAAGCTTCCGTAAAGAACAAAGTAACCTGAACTTCCACATACAAAATCTTAAAGAGAAAGTCCCCGACAATATTGCCTTGCAGGAAACACTTGGAAATAATAAACTACGGAACTATAAAACCTACGAAAATAAAATTTCAGAGAAATACCAAATCGCCACATTAGTCCAAAGAAACCTAACGGCCATAGAACATGACCTAGAAATGTCTGACGGACTTTTTCCTAGTAGAACAATTCCACAAACGGTAGGCATACCAACCACATTCACACTTAATGTATAAAGCAATCCAAAGGAAGGGCACGCCACCATTATCGAATAAATAAATAGGACACTCAATATTTCTAAACAGAATCCACTAGTTATAGTGGGGGATTTCATTGCGCAAGACATTGCCTGGAGATACAGAGCCCGTAACAGAAAAGCATGCATCCCTGGTATTACATCCAGGATTCGTGCCTTTCGCTATACACAGACCCAGCCACCCCTATACAAGAAATGGCAGTAGCACAAAGGTTGACACACCTCTGCACCTTACGATCACAAAGTATACAGGGCAAGAGAAATGGCAGAACAACATGACTAACCTAGGAAGTTATCACTACAAAGTGGCAACTACTATAAAAACCTCAGAGGCATAAAACTGCTTCAAATTACTGACTTGGACAAATTCACACAACTCAGAGATCAAAACAGAGGGAATGAGATAAGGAATTTAGAGTAATGGGTCAAATATCTCATTAATGATAATTAAACAGTAACCAAATCAATCCCATCCTCAGAGGCAGCACAATCTGTGGAAAGTCGGCCGCTACTTATGTGGATCGAAAGCAAACGACAGCCTGAAGAGAAGGTGGCAAACGCAGAAACTGAATTGGCCACTGCGCATTAAAATGGCAAGGATATCCAAAGAGGTTTAAGGTTATGCACAAAAGCTTGCCAGGCAACAATGGGGACAAGTCTGCTACTAAATGAGTGGCAAACATGGACTCAAGGATACTAGGCACCTTCAGAGACAGCTGCTGGATCCGGAGAACAGAAAATAGCCCCCAGTAAGAACAACACCAGACTAGTACATAACCATGCACTCACAGATAAAGAACTCGTCGAGTAACTCAGACAGAGATACGTAGACGCATCAAAAAATCTCCCTGTCGAGCTACTCGGGAACCCCAAACCAAAAAAGGGACTTGGAGCACGAAGTGTCTGAAGTGCGAGCTGCGCCTCAAAGACTCCTGACCTCCTCGACACTAGGCGCGGGCAGGATTACTTACAAATCACTAAGAAACTTAGATGATGCCTCGATCGAAGCAATAACGAAGTACTTTAACGAATGTTGGGAAAGGGAGGGACTCCCCTAATCTAGGAGGTATGCAATGATCGTCTTATCTCGAAACCCGGAAATAAGCTTGGCTTACAAAACCACAGGCCCATATCTCTCAACTGCTTAGGCAAAGTGCTAGAGCACGTAATTGTAAGCGGGCTACAAAGGTACATGGATGACAGGAATTACTTCCCGCACAAAAGGCATGAGAGCAAATTTATCAGCACAAGACATCATGCTGAGACTCTCAGAATAAGTTTTACACCCTATTCAGAGGGAAAGAACTAGAGCTGTCCTAGCCCTAAATATAACAAAAGCCTCTGATAGCATTAAGTATGAGGCAGTCATGCTTACAAAGGAAAAACTCAATGTCGGGTGCGGAAGTTACAACTATATCAAAGCCTGTCTCTCCGACAGGACTGCCGAACTCCAGTTAAGCTCCGTCGCATATTCCACATTGCAACTTGGCAGCAACGGAACCCGAAAGGAAAAAGTACTACCCCCTTTTCTATTTAACATCTCTCGTATAAAGTTAAAGACAACATAGAGGTAATGAATGAAACCGTAACTAGGTTGATCTCAGAAGCAGCAATTGAAGTAGGAGGTAGGGCACCAAGGCAACCAGTAGGTAAGCTCCCCAAGAAACAAAGGACCTAATAAAGAAACGACAGAAGATGAAATAGTCCAACTCAAGAGATCAGATAGAATTCGCTGAACTGTCAAAACTAATCAACAAGAAAAAAGTAAGGGATATTCGAAATTATAACGTGGGAAAGATTGAGGAAGCCGTAAAATATGGACGCAGCATTAAATCAGTAAGAAGAAAGCTTGGCATAGGACAAGGCAAGATGTATGCACTGAAAGATAAGCATGGTAATATCATCAGCAATTTCGATGACATAGTAAAAGCAGCGGAAGAATTCTATACTGACCTGTACAGTGCCCAAAACAGCCAAGCTACTTTCATTCAAAATAGTGATGAACCGGACACAGAGGCTCCTTCTATAAATAGCGCTGAAGATAGAAGGGCCTTGAAAGACATGACCAGGGGAAAAGCTGCTGGAGAAGATGGAATACCAGTAGATTTAATCAAAGATGGAGGAGATATCATGCTTGAAAAGCTTGCGGCCCTTTATACGCAATGCCTCACAACTTCATGTGTACCAGAGAGCTGGAAGAACGCCAACATTATACTGATCCATAAGAAGGGAGACGTTAAAGAACTGAAGAATTCTAGACCCATTAGCTTGCTTTCAGTATTATATAAAATATTCACCAAGATAATTTCCAATAGAATCAGGGCAACACTTGACTTCAGCCAACCAAGAGAGCAGGCTGGCTTCAGGAAGGGATATTCTACGATGGATCATATCCATGTCTTAAATCAGGTAATCGAGAAATCTGCGGAGTACAATCAGATTCAGTAGAGAAACCAGCAGTCATAGAGGCATTGCGTAATCAAGGAGTACAGGAGGCATACGTGAATATCTTAGCAAACATCTACAAGGATTCCACAGCTACCTTGGTTCTCCACAAGAAAAGTAGAAAGTTACCTATCAAGAAAGGGGTCAGGCAAGGAGACACAATCTCTCCAATGCTATTCACTGCATGCTTAGAAGAAGTATTCAAGCTCTTGGACTGGGAAGGCTTAGGAGTGAGGATCAGCGGCGAATATCTCAGCAACTTTCGGTTTGCAGATGACATTGTCCTATTCAGCAGCAATGGAGACGAATTACAACAAATGATTGAGGACCTTAATCGAGAAAGTGTAAGAATTGGGTTGAAGATGAATATGCAGAAGACAAAGATAATGTTCAATACCCTGGCAAGGGAACAAGAATTCAGGATCGCCAGTCAGCATCTAGAGTCTGTAAAGGAGTACGTTTATCTAGGACAATTACTCACAGGGGACCCTGATCACGAGAAAGAAACTTACAGAAGAATAAAATTGGGTTGGAGTGCATAAGGCAGGCATTAACAAATCCTGACTGGGAGCTTACCACTGTTGTTGAAAATAAAAGTGTACAATCATTGCATTCTACCGGTGCAAACATATGGGGCAGAAACTTGGAGGTTAACAAAGAAGCTCGAGAACAAGTTAAGGACCGCACGAAGAGCGATGGAACGAAAAATCTTAGGACTAACGTTAAGGGACAGGAAGAGAGCGGTGTGGATCAGAGAACAAACGGGGATAGCCGATATTCTAGTTGACATTAAGCGGAAGAAATGGAGCTGGGCAGGCCATGTATTGCGTAGGATGGATAACCGGTGGACCATTAGGGTTACAGAATGGATACCAAGAGAAGGGAAGCGCAGTCGAGGTCGGCAGAAAACCAGATGGGATGATGAAGTTAGGAAATTTGCAGGCGCAAGTTGGAATACGCTAGCGCAAGACGGGGGTAATTGGAGATCGCAGGGAGAGGCCTTCGTCCTGCAGTGGACATAAAATATAGGCTGATGATGATGATGATGATGATGATGATGATGATGATGTATCCCGCTAGCTACAGCACTTAGTACAATCTCTAGTTTAAGACACTTACTATTCGCTGACGATGTCACGCTCTGGGCTAATACCAGAAAAGATGGTGAGATAGCGGAAACACTACAAGCTGGAGCAGACCGAGTGTCATATCATGCTGCTCAAATAGGTCTAACATGCTCTCCCCAAAATTCAGAACTTTTGATTATAAAGGCTCAACCACAAACAAAAACACGTCACCCGTACATTAAGGTGATGGTAGATGGTACAGACATACAAGACGTTCAGACCCTTGGAGTCCTGGGGATGCACGTATAAAACAAGGAAAATAACGCAGTCACCCTGAGAAAAATGATAGGGTGCGTTAGCCAAGCAGGCTAATTAAGCAAGTAGAAACGCGACGGCATGAAGGAAGCGGATCTGAGGCAACTTTACCAAGCGTTAGTCCTGAGCCGCGTAGTATATTCCCTTTATTTCAGCAACCACTACCCGGCTGAAAAGACGATAATTTATTGCCTAATTAGACAAATATACAAATCAGCCCTTCACCTCCTTAGATACACGGCTAATGAGAAACTCCTAGAATTGGGAATCTCCAGTACCCTAGAGGAGCTGGGCGAAGCGCACAAAATAGTGCAGCTGGAGAGGCTACCAAAAACTGAAATAGTAAGATAAAGAATGACCTGGGTATCCGATATGGATCCACACATACCTCAATATGTGAACTCCCACTAATATACCACGAAAATTTAAAGATAAACCCAATACTAAAAAACATACATGCTGAAAATCACAAGGACCGAAAGGGAGCAAGAGCTAAAGCTCTACATAAATACTACTCGGGCCTGTAGGATATAGTCCACATCGACGTCGCGGAATACCCAAGTCGAGATGCTTTCTCTGTAGGCATAGTCAGCAATCAAGCCAAGCCCATTACGAAGCAACAGTTAGTTGCATGCACGTAGAGGAAGCAGAAAAGGCAGCTATAACTCTGGCCAGCGCCTCCTATGTTTTTTCAATGCCAATGCAATCACTAGCTCCGCAATGGGAGCCGCTGGTGCGCCTTAGTTCAGTGAGTTGCCGCGATGTGACGCTACCCAAATGCTTGCGTCGCGCGTGCGGCTGAGCCACAGAGCGCGTGTCGATGCAGTTCTTGGAAGGGCTGCGGTAGACGCTTCGCGTGTCTGTTACTTTCTCCGAATTCCGTCGCGAGGCGCCAGCCAGTGGGTACTCTCCCCCACGACCGTAAAGCAGGCATGAACGCTAGCCGACGGGGGAGAGTATGAAAGGCCGATCGGAAAGGATGGTGAACGGTTGGATCGGCCTCATTTGGCTGGCATTGAAAAAATAGAGGAGGTGCTGTTCTGGCTCAAAATGGCACCACCACGAAAATCATTTTACAGCGTAAGCTGTTATGGGCTCATTCCAATAGCCGCTTTGGTTCGCGATGGTGTCCGCTGCCGCTGCCGCCTCCGCCGACGGCGACCGGCGAACGTAACCGCTATCGCTGGAAATGCGGAAAAAGTACCCGGTTCCCGCCGGGATCGAACCCGCGCCAGCTGCATGGGAGCCAGACACTCCACCACTGAGCCAAGAAAGCACTTGCTATCGGGCGCCGGAAAAATGCTCTTTAAAGTAGGTGCAAACGATCCGAGCCTCTACCAGTATGGTGGCGCCATCTAGTTAAGGCACCTGCAAACGCATCGTGTGCAGACGCACACGACGAGATGCCATTCAGACGAGGCGCGTAATAAAAAAACCGCCATCCCCAGCCTCCGCCAGTATGGTGGCCCCAACTAGTTAAGATGCCTGCAAACGCAGCGTGCCCGACATGTAAGTTGCAGTTGTAAGGCTTGATCGGGCTCAGGAGACTGCTGTGCAGAGAGCATTACAAGCCGCAGCTCGCCGTCGACGCCGAGCGGAGAGTTCAGATCGTTCTCGTCAAAACAAGGCGAACAGAATGCCACGAAGACCTTGTTGTGCGTGGTGCCCAAATTGGAGCTACTCTTGAGCCGCTCCACCAGCTTATACTGTGACTGTGCTGCGTGTGGCGCGCAGACCTGTGACTTTTTTAGCGATTATAAAACTGCAGTTAGAGACTTCGCCAGTGACAAAATACACAAACCGGCCCTGCAACTTCCAAACAAGTATACACCTGATGGTGGTGGATATCTCCTGGGTCCCGGCACAATCCTCGCACCCGGGAAATGAGGCTGGCAGACTAATATGCCGGAAGTTTCGTCAGCTTGGTGATGGGAGGCCTCGACCTGTGTTCAGCGAGGGATTGCGTGGTGACATTCCCGGAAATTATTATGCACTACCATGAAGGTGGATAAAAATACCCCCTCCACATAAACCACTGGATAATCTGCAAAAGGTTACAAGGAGACAATTACAGACTAGCTCATTTGCCAACCTTTACTATTCACTAGTATAGACGGGCTGCTTCTCGCCTAAATCCAAAAACTGCAACCCCGATAAAGCGGACCAGACACATACATTGAGCGGCTGCCGCGGGCTAATGCCTAGGGCGGAACTCAAACTTCGAACTGGTAAATAGCGGTGTCCAGCTTGGATCCTGAGGTACAGTTGCGGACGATCAACTGGGTTTTGGAGATCGTCGAAATTCAAGGGTGTAGGGCAACCTAACGCCACCTGGCCGTAGAAGGAACCCAGTAATTCAAAGAAGTCTAACATCCGACGAAAATATTTTTTACAGCGATGCTCTGTATGGCTAGGATTCCGTGTATTTTTCACGCGCGTTAACAAAAGCTCAGCTCCAGAATTTGATGGAAAATCGCTTCATCCTGTGCAAAAGCTTACACGACCCATCACATGGATATTCATTTTTAGGAGATTGGTTATGAATAGGCACCCTTTTCAATATCACTAGACTCTCAGGTAGATATTAAAGGTTTCTGAAAGATTTGCCGCTGTGCGACCGGCTTCGGCCATGTCTACGCTCGCACTGCCCTCTTTTAGTCTTTGTTGTCTCCCATGAGAGCCAGTACGTCGCGCGCGTCTACGTCCCGGCGGGTTGCGGGCACGTCGAAGCGTCACGCGTGTCTAATTTCTACCGGTTCCTCGGGGCGGCGGTAGCTGACCATGCGAGCATTTATATAAAAAAACAGTCAAGTTGACGTTCTCCATTTTAAATTTCACTTCTCTTCTGTCGTCGTAATGGGCATGCTTAGTATAGTCCGGACTACCGAGGAGCAAGGAGCCTACGTGCTAAACAGCTTCGCTGGTCATCCACCCTCAGAGTGGAATGGCTCATGTTTTTTTTTTTCTCCTCCTGAAGTAAAATATTCTATGGTGCTTCTACAAAACTGAATTCATAGTACACGTCACAATCCATTGCCATCATCTTACTACGTGTTGATTTTACGCACTTTACTGCGACTATTTTAGACCCCTTTACAGCCCCGTCACATCTACTTCTCAAAATTGATTACTTCACTGCGAACTATCAAACACTGGCTTGGCACTCTTTCGCCGTACCTGGCCCTTGCGCCACTAAACCACACACATTCATTCATTCATTCATTCATTCATTCATTCATTCATTCATTCATTCATTCATTCATTCTACAAAACTGAAAAAAATAACGTTAATATGGTGAGAGGGTGATAAATGATAAATTAGTTGACACTGATCGATGGTGTTGACCCCACCTTGGAATTCTCGTGCCATCAAGGCACGACGTCGTGAATTGCAATCGCGTTTTGTTTTACCATGGTAATTTTGATACGTGAAAACTAGCGTAGATTGCATGCTAAAAAAGCAAAAAACTGAACTGTGAATTTATGTAAGTGCAATTGGGCGGCAGCTACGCCAATAAGATAACTTTCACTTCCATGACGTCACACTGACGTATTAGCACAAACGCTAGGTAATGCATAAAACTCGGGGTAAACAACAAAACAACAAGCCGCTATCCTGAACTATCGCCGCTTGTCTCACGCGAACGTCAGCGGCACAAGTGCTGACTTGTCAATGATTTCCTTGCACCTTTGTCATTGCGCAACCATTGTACGCCTCGCAATTTTCCGCGAGTAACTTAGTCTGACATCCGTTAGAAATCTCTCCCACAGGAATAGATGGAGCAAATAACCAGAAACATCATAAATCACCCGTTTCCTGAGTGTGTCTTCTTTCGTCGTCCCCAGGCTCCCTGAACTTCATCTCACAACATCGGCCTGTCCCATTTCGATCCCCGTTACGCGAAGGCCGATGCTCGTGAGGGTAAACAACTATTTAAGGAACTTCGCAAGTACCTAGTAGATGTATACTTAACGTAATCAATAAGCGCAAACTCACGCGCACACGCCTCTCAAAGGATTTCATACGCGCAGCAAAGGACACAGCTTAAAAAAACTGTGGCTCTGTGAAGGTGGTTAAAAGCTGTGAAGGTTGTTGGACAGCGAAGTGTAAACGACACCCAGAACGATTAACCATTGTGTCGTCGCTTGAATTCACAGACACGGCTGACACGGCTCTACAAATAGTGAAACTAGAGAAAAGTGAAATGCACTTAACCACATCATTTATTACTTCACAACAACATTCACGACTGCTTTATGATATTTATGATCCTTTTTACATATAAATGCGTGGTGACGTCACTACGTCATTTCTATGCTCTTGGGTAGTTTTCCACTAGCAGTAGCTTAGCAACCGTAATCTTTACTACCGGGAAAGACACGCGGGAGAAGGAACGTGCTTCGCATTATTCGCAGGCGTCATTAGCCTGCATTATACGCTTTGCACTTCACACGAGGGTTTTGAATGACGTCAACCTCTCTCCAAGCAGGTGCAAACCTAATCTTTACCAGAACGCCTCGAAGGCTGTTCCGATTGTTCACACGTGGCTTATCATCCATCATGTGGTTTTGATGCTTGTATTGCGTTTTTTTTTTTTGATAACGAGTGATGAGCTCCATGCTGTATGCCTGATTTCAAATAATATATACTGTTTGTATTCAATTTATAGTCTGGCGTTTTTTTTTTTTTTTTTTGCTTATGCGAACGACACGAAAGTTTCCTTGGCTGGTAGAGGTATACAGCTTCGCTGCAAAAACGAACGCAGCGGCATGCTTCAGTAGCCCTCTGCTGTATTAGCGAGAAACGATGCATCGCCCCACATGTAGCGCGAATCTACATAGGTGTTTTTCAGAGCGAAAACCTCGAAGTTGATCGAAAATTGATCCAGGTGCAAATGCCGCCTTCCGGGAATCCGCAGAATGAATATGTGAAGTTCCTTTTCGTTATGCTTGAAACAGATTGTACTTCTTGAGGCATGAATAGAAAGACATTATCGACATTTTATTTGTCGGTTGCTTTTGCTAGCGCAGCTGCGCATACGCGTGCCTCCGACCAATATTTTATGACGACGTTGCAGAACAAAGACCTGATAGTAGCACTCCTCCGCTTTCGGGTGAAACTGCGACATTTTTTTTTGTTGCAATGTGTGCGTGTGTATCTGTGCGTACGCTTACCGCCGACGGAGTGAAGTCCCTTGTAGAGTGCCCATGCCTCAATAAGACTTCTTCACCCTCTTATCGAACGAGCAGCGTATAAGTTATAGCATAGGTTTCCGTCAAAAGAACAAGGCATTGACTAACTGCCCTCTGTTTGTGCTCTCACCCATACAGATCTGTTACGCAAGGTACAACTACACAGCGTATGACCACACCATCGCTGTTTACGACGTTAACTACGATTACCCTCCAACCACGTGCGGGGCTAGGATTAGTGGTGCATACAACCGAGTCAACACCTACAAGAATCTCACCAAGTTTATCAACGATTACATTAACAAGGATCGTGACGACTGTCTTCGTACTGCTTACGGTAGCTTTGCAATAACTGATGTAAACGAATATGACTATTATGTTTCCTGTGTGTTTCTTTCTTGTGCTCAATGTGACCTGTGTTTCCTTGTCCTTTATGTGAACTTGAGGAAACATACTTCGTGTGTGCAGCATCTTTACTCATCCTTTCATACTACTCGATAAGTAAACTTAATCTTTCCTGTAGGATGTGGCCTTTGTGTTTACGCCAGGATGCTACCTGTGTGGGCAATCTATGTTACCTGGCTGTGCGTTCCCTCGAGTGCATATTGAGGGACGAGTGCACGCAGTGATTATTTGTTAACACATGCTACGGATATATCATCTACCTGACGTATCCAGGAAAAAAGAATTCGGGGGGGGGGGCTCTGTTTTTTGGACCTCGACCCACGTTGAGATATCTTTCCTTTTGAACTCTACGCAAATTAGTCGCTAAAATGCACTCACTAACAAATTCAGAACCCGCGGTCGCTGCTAAAGAACGTCTGTCTTTTCAAAAATGCGTGTGATTGCTCTGTTGACATTAGCAGGGGTATAAGTAGGGACGCGCAGTTCCGTAAATGCTCGCGTGGGCACGCAACTGAATAATTTATAATTGTCAGTTCACTGAGTAGTCAAAGTTGTATAAGGAGGACGGCCGTATTTGTTTGTTTACGCGTGCATCCAAGAAGTAAGCAAGCCATCGCCACGCTTTGTCGTCTTTATTGCTTACGCTACAAAAAAATATGGTTCCACCGATTCAAGATGAGGTCACATATTCTCTAAAACAGGACAGTTGGTGCCATAAGAAGGGTGTATATGGGGGTGATCACGAATTTGTGCTCGGTGGGTCTCGCAGCTGTCTGTAGGCCGTCCGCCATTGCAAGCAGACGGAGCAAGCAGAGCTGATTGGGTCCTGTCCGCCAGCAATAGTTCGGACATGGTTCACCTAAAATCCTTTTGTATGCTTTATAAAAAAGACAACACACCCAGGCACTTTGAACTTTATAGATGCTGTTTAAATACCGACCATCCTTCCAGGTATGACTTCCTTTGTGTAACTTAAATCTCGAAGGCCGTGCTTTTGCAAAAATGCATTTTCTAGAAGTGAATGTAGATCTCGGAGGCTACTTTCACTTCATTACCGCAGTGTGGTGCTGCCGCAGTGTGACGTCTCATACAACAAGCCGGCACAATAGTTGAGCAGCAACTTCCATTTTAATTTTATGCGGATGACATTCTGTTGCTTGCTAACAAGCAAAGTGATATGCAACGTCTGTCTGATATCTGTGGAGAAGAATTTGAGAATTTAGGATTAAAATTGAGCGCTAAAAATAAGGTTTCATGGTATTAAATGCAAAAAGTGAACAGACAGTGCTGATGGAGGGCCAGGAAATACCTTGTGTAAAAGAATACAAATACCTTGATATATGGATAGATGAAAGCGATAGATATCTGGACACACAGGAAAAATTAATAATAGCCAAAGGCAAGAGAAATGCGGCCATAAAGAAGCACAGAGCGTTATGTGGATACAATAGGTACGAGGTGCTCCAGGGTATGTGGAAAGGTGGAATGATGCCAGGGCACCATTACACCTTTGTGAAATACGGTATTGGAAATACGGTTGTTTGCTTGAAGTCAGGGGTACAATCTGGACTCGATGGCAACCAAAGATCAGTGGGACGACTCGCGTTTGGCGCTCATGGGAAGACTACTAATGAAGCTGTGCAGAGTGATATGGTCTGGACAAATTTTGAAGAGAGGCTCAGAGTAAAGTTGATTTTGAAGAACGCCTGAGGAAAATGGAAGAAAGTAGGTGTGGTTCAAGAGGGGGGGGGTGTTCAGGTATTTGCACAGGAAAACCATTGACACACAGTGGAGGAAAAGAACTAAGAAGCTTACCAGCAAGTGTGCGACTGGTGTGGTGAACAACAGGGCAACAAAGAACGTCGAACGCAAAGTGAGACAGGCTGAGACAATGTCATGGGTGGCGGCAATGGAAAGTAAACCTGCTATGACTAACTACCTCAAAGGAAAATACCAAATCAGGAAAGAAACAGGTTATGATAACTCAAAGGGAAGCTCCTTACTTTTCGAAGCGAGATCAGGATGCCTTAGAACGCGTAGTTATAAGGCGTGGTACACCAAGGACGAAGACGCATGTGCTTGCTGTGGTAAAGCTAGAGAAAGGAGAGAGAGAGAATAGCTTTATTGAGAATGCCTGCAGAGTCGATTAGGCTCCCTCCCCGCAGGGAGGACATAGAGAAACGACGGAACATTTTATTAGAATGTGAAGAAATCTACCCAGCTGCAAGTCTAGCCTCTCCTGACCTCCTTGAAGCCCTTGGGTTTAGGGATAGCAGGGGCAAAGTAAGCATGTCCGGTGTAGAGGTTAGTAAGAGCAGGTTGGACGTTTGGCGGCAGAAAATTAGGGCGACCACAAACAACGGAGACGTACAGAAACAGAGTTCCCAGTAATGGTTCAAAACGTTTGATTCTTGGAATTCTTTGTATTTGTGTGTTCTCTCAAAAATAAAGGTAAATTAGGCAAAAGAATAACAAGAGCTTGGTGGCGCAATCCACCACCCCGTTTCAAAGGGGACGTTCATAGCATCTCCATCGTCCATCCTCTATGCCCGGTAAAGTTATTCGATGTTATATTGAGCTGGGCCACGTTGTGTGGGCGTGAGTGCTCGTTGCAGTAAGACGGTAATTTAATCATATTTTGGAGGTGCCTGGACAAAATGTGGTCCCTGTCGTGTGCATTAATCATCATGAAACCTCTGGACTCGTGTAATACTATTATTTCGCCCTATGTTTCGTGTGAAACGCCAGTATTTAAAGTGTACTACAGCACCCATTCGAGCTACATTTTTTCTCGCATGTCCGGGTTCTCTCGTAAAAAACGTGGTACTGTGGCTTCGAATCAAAGTGTGCGGAGGAATTTGTTGAAAGTGGGGCTTTCTTGTGCGGGTGTACATCGCAATTAGACAGTATTTACGACAGAAAGAGCGTCGGCGCCACGGTGTCTGCGAGACAAGGAGCGTTTGATGACTTCACATCTTGAAAGGTAAGCAAGTCTCGCCCTTGCGCGCATTCTTGTAGCTTATACAGGCTGTTTCAGTTAACTTGGGCCAAACTTTAAAACTACGCAAATGTTACGTAGCTTGACAGAACCAAGGTAATCTTGTTTCCCGTCGCTTGGAGATACTCAGGTTATTTTTTTATTTCCGCCTAATTAGAAAATGAGTGATAAATATTTAACTTCTCAATTATTTTAATGAGATAACAAGTGTCAATGAGAAAATTGCAAGGCGACATGAACTCACTATAGAGCTTTATTTTCGTAGATAAGTCCTATATAAAGGTCTTTTTCCGGGCGTGACAGATGCGCGCGAATACACGCAAGGTGCCTCGAGCGGCTAGTCGCGCGGCAATTTTGCATGCATTCGCGCGCTTCTTTCACGCTCGGAAAAACGCTTTTGTGCAGATAGCAAAAAACGCGCTCGGGCAGATAGCAACAGCGCAGTCTGTTTGAAAGAACGATTAGGTTAAGGCTTCAGTGTATGCCTGATGATTTGTTTATAAACTATCCTTTTTGTCTCAAAAGAAAATGGGCTGCTTCTTACTCAAAACCGGCATTACAGTACACGCAGTCAATTCTCCGACACGGATGTCATGAGCAGCTGACATACGAAACCATGAAACTTCACCATAGCGTCCAACAAAAATGCCACGAGGTTGTATTTCAATGGGTACCTTGTAATTGTGGTATCAGTGGCAATGATTCCACAGATGACGCTGCTCGACACTCACACCAGAAGAGCACAGCGTTCCTAATTCCGCTTCCGAGGACAGACGCCTCAGGCAGCTTCGACACCTGGCATGCAGTCTCTCACGACCGAGTGGAATCTCGCCAAACTTAAGACTTACACGACTGCATCGATTAAACCCCTCACTGCAACTCCGACCTCCAGTTCAAACTTCCTCGACGTGAAGCTTCGCTTCTCTGTCACCTTTGATTAGGAGTAGTCCTCATAAAGGCATACTCTACATTAATTGGAGTGACCGACAGTGCAGCATCCTAGGTCTGCGTTACCGAAGGAACTATCGACCACCTGCTGTGCCACTGTCCACGCTATTGCCCAGAAAGACAAGAACTTGCTAACTCACTAAAAAAACTGGACTTCCGTGCAGGTGCTGCTGGAACACCGCCCCCATCGCTCGTCGGCCCATAAAGCGGTGAAGGCACTTTTGTGCTTCTTGAGGACGACGGGCTTGTGTCAACGTCCTTGACTATTAGTGCAATAACGCACGCGTCAGCTAACTCACCGCTAATTTCCCTTCTTTCCTTCGTTCCTCTCTCTCCCTGTCATCTCTTTATTCCCATTCCCCCGTGTAGGGTAGCCAACGGGGCGTTATTCTGGTTAACCTCCCTGCCTTCTGCCTTTCTCTTACCTCCTCCTCCCCATCATTTTGACTTCTGCACGTTTCTTAGCTGTTTGCATACAGGCTAAAGTGTTCTTGCCTATATGAAATGTATTGCCTAAGTGAAAAAGTTTGGCCTTTGTTTTGTTTTTCAGGTGTCCTGTGAGCTCTCATCCAAGCACCCCATTCCACAGGTCTGCTGTGAGCCAATGTGGCATATTGAAGTAAAATGCAGATAGTCCAGTAAACTACTTGTAGTTTCAGAGAAACTTTTTGCAAAGTATAGTCAACACTTTCTTTTAAAAGTACAAGTACTAGTTGGAGGTTTTCTATGAGGCCTAGCTCACGATCGGCAGGAAATATGGGAGCTGTGCCCGAAGTGGCAAAATGAGGACTGCAGCCTAAACCAGTGGTGTACGATCTGTTGTGATGTTTCACAGCGGCCTCGAGGCAGCACTTCCAGCCACCTGCAAAGTCTGGATACATCTTCAGAAACTGCTTGACGTCTCGTATGGCTCGTTCCGCTAGGCCGTTTGCTGCCGGGTGGTACGGAGAGGAATACTTGATTGTTATCCCTTGCTCTTCTGCCCACTTTGATAACTTCGCACTCCGGAAAGCCGGCCCGTTGTCGCAGACTTTCGTCTTTGTGTGCTTAAAACATTCAGCCTTGAGGAGATCGACAACGCTGTTTGCATCTTCTTTACCAGCTTTAGCTGCGATCATCCTTGTGCACTCATCTATGGAAAGCAGGAAAGCTTGCGTTCGTTTGACTCCTTCCCCCTTCTTCTTGAGCTCCGCGAAGTCCAAATGTATTACTTCGAATGGGACGCTTGAATATTCGGGGTTTGTCATAACGTCTGTCGACTGCTTGAATTTAACTTTGTTCACCTGGCAGAGGTGGCATGTGCGTATGTAATGGCTTACGTCGTTTTTCATGCCCGGCCATGTGAATCTCATGAGCAATTTCTTATATGTGCGCCAGAAGTCATCATGTCCGCCCGATCCAGGAGTGTCGTGGTACAAATGAATCCTTTGAACCATAGTTGGTGGTACATGATACATTCCTTTGATGAACTGGAGATCTTCGGTACCTTCCCACAGCTTAGTATGATTGATTACTTCTGGATTTTCGCTTGATTCGTGTACAAGTAATCTAGATAGTGCATCAGCATCAGCGAGAAGCGGGCCAGGACGGTGCGAGATTATGAAATCAAACTGTTGCAGATAGTTGACCCATCTGGCAATGCGGCCTCTTGGTTGTGCCATGCTCAGAAGTTGAGTCAGTGCTTGATGGTCAGTGAATAGCTTGAATTTTGCACCTTCCAGGTAAGTAAGAAAATACTGAACAGCTTTTAAGACGGCCAGAGCTTCCTTTTCTGTGGTGGAGTAATTGATCTCAGCAGGCTTCAGAGTATAGCTATAATACCCCACAACGTGGTGTTTCGTTTGATAAGCTTGGGCTGAGGATTTCTGATATAGGACTGCACCGGTTGCATAGTGTGACGCGTCTGTGTTCAGCACAAAAGGCAGAGAAAAATTCGGTATTCGCAAGATCGGGTCCGACGATATTAGTTTTACCAGCTCACAATAGGCACTTTCGCACTCCTCGTCCCATTGAAAAGGCATGTCCTTCTGGGTTAAACGTGTCAGACACCTTGTTCTCAGGGCATAGTCTTTGATAAACGCCCGGAAGTGTCCTGCTAGGCCAAGAAAAACACGTAGGGAGTGCACGTCGTAAGGCTTTACCAACTTGTAAATTCTTTCTACCGATTCTTGCTTAGTGCTTTTAGTGTGTCCGTCGAACACCCTGCCAAGAAATACCACTTTTTCTTGAAAGAACGCACTTTTCTTGAAGTTGACTTTGAGTTGCGCAAGGCTTAGAGCGTGAAGAACGTTTGAAAGATGGCTACGGTGCTCCTCCTTGGTCTTTGAGTAGATGATGATGTCGTCGATGTATACATTGCAAAATGTGCCCAAGTAAGGTTTCGGAATGTCGGTCATAATCTTCTGAAACCACGCAGGGGAGTTTTTCCAACCAAATGGTAGGCGGTTGTACTCAAACAAGTCAAATGGGGTTATGAACGCGGTGTACTTTTTCGTCTCTTCACTTAGTGGAATCTTCCAAAAGCCCTTGCAGAGATCTATTCGTGAAAAACAATGGCAACCACCAGTTTCGTCAATGATGTCATCGATTCTCGGCATTGGATAAGGTATCAATTCCGTTTGACGATTGAGAGCACGGTAGTCTGTACAATGGCGGAACGTTCCGTCTTCTTTTGGCGCTATGGTTATAGGAGAAGCAAATGGGGATACAGAAGGCCGGATGATACCTGCGTCCAACATTTCTTGCAACTCCTTTTTCAGCCACACCTTTTTATCTCTGGACATATTATAGGGGGCTCTACGAACCACTGTGTTATCTGCGAGCTCAAAAGGAACGACATGTGATTTCATCGCTGGAGGATAGCTGCCCATGCATATAAGCTCTGGGTGCTTAGTCTTGATGTCTTCCTCGTTGAAAATCAGCGTTGATACGCTAGTTTCTTCACCAGGATCTTCTGTTTTTATATTGTCTTCGGCCATTACTTTGTCGTCCCAATAGAGGTTTATCTTCAGTTTCTTCATGTCTGGGCGGGACAAAAGAAAATCATAGGTGACATTGGGAATTGCCAATACGTCACTGGTAATAGAATGTCCTTGGAATTCAATAGCCAGTGTTATCCATTCGCTATGCATGGTCACTGACCCATCGTAGGCTTGGACACGCAACGTTCTACCAGCATGCAAACGACCGGCGTCCACTCGACTCTTGTTGATAATTGGGACAGAAGCCCCACTGTCAACAAGGGCCTTCATTTCAATGCCATCTACCTTAATGGGAGCATACAGTAAGCTGGACGACACCAAATACACGGTCTCACAGTAGCTCTTTTTCTCGGGATTTTGATTCACGGCAGTCAGTTTATGTGGAAGTAGTCCGTCGTGAACTACAGTAAATGGTCCTTCACCGTCATCACAGTCATGATCCACGCTTCCCAGGTGTTTGCTTATGAAGCTTTCTTCACGCTCGGATGACGGCAACGACTCTAGATGTTCACTCAGGTTATGAGAATCAAGTTGTTCTGTTCTGCCGCTTGGTTGTCTTCTCAATGGAACTGTTGACACTGTGGTATGTAGAAAGTTCAGAAGGTCATCAAATGTTCTTAGACTTTTCAGCTGGACTTGACTGCGGATTTCGATACACAACCCTTGCGTTACCAAAGCTACAACTGCACGAGACGCTAGCTTCGGTTCTGCAGAATACAATAGGCGACGCTTCTCAATACAGTACTCAAGCAGAGAGCCACATGTATATCTGAACCGCAGTGCAGCATCCCATCTTTCTACCTCGTTGCTTTGGAAAGCAGCTAAAAAGTTGCTTTTCCACAGTTCCCAACATGTTGGTTCATGATCAATTAGGTGCACATCATACCATTTTCTGGCGATAGCGCTCAAATAACGGCGCATATTCAAAATCTTGGTGTGGTCGGAGTGCCACATATTCTTGTCACAGGCGTACTCGAAAAACCACAGCCAGTAGTGCACACTTTGCGAGTCTCCTTCAAAAACATCCGGCTCTACAATATATCGTGCTGATTTCTCTTGATGAAGCGTTTGGGCAAAAGTTCTCATTATTTCACTTTGTTGCATCGTTTGCCTTTGCAGTTCTTCTATAACAACCAAGACCAGGCTCACTTTCTCGGCGGGTGAAGCACCTGCGGTGAACAGCCATGCCGCAGCGCTGCGTTGCCATTCCCCTATTAGACAGGGAATGGGCAGATCGTTGTCATGACTGACTTTATCGAACATAGCACTGCAGCGCCCCTGGCGACTTCTCACCGCATGAACTCCCTCGTGCGTGTGACCCTCTAGAATGTATCCGCTTGTAAGCTTTCGCCTCACTGTCGCCACTCGCGGCAAAAAAGTACAAAATTTAATAATTCATTATATGTCCGTTTGTCATCACAAATTTACAGCATTCAAAACAAAAAAACCGATACTTTAAGAAGTAAAATGTTGGTTATTTTATTTGCTGTATTTCAAAGTATTCGATTGAGGGAAAGTATAGGTGCAAGAATGCACCGCATGTGCCCTGTTCGCATTCGACGGAGGATAGAAAGATAATGCCCGAAAAAGGAGGCACGCCCTTGACGCGCCCGAGAAAGGCGTGGCAAGCGGCTCACGGCAAGTGTGCAGATAGACAGCGGGACAGTGACGGTATTGCTAAATTGCGATAATACGTTGATAACAATACGCGGCGCTGGCGCGTTTTGTTGCGCAGTCCTCTGTGCTTGAAGCCCGGCAGCACTGTGCCGCGCAGGGTGCGCTCATGCTGTCATACGCGGCTTTATCTCGACATTTCTTTTTGCCTGCTGTTATTGCACGTTCCTTGCTATCTTCGTTCACTGACTGCCATCGAGCAAACTCGGGCAAAACTCGGGTGAACGAGATACTCGGCGCATCCTGCATAGCACCCCAGAACATGTATTTCCCAGCAAACGAATACTTGTACGAGGCTATGACGGGAAGGAACGTGAAAAGTGTGAATGGCTATGTATTAAGTTGAAATATCAGTCATAGACTACGGAAGTACCGGCTTTGGCTATTGAAAGCGTGGAATACGATTTTTGGCTCTCCAGCCCGGACATGAAGTTAATGAAACTGAATATTTACTATGATGACACTGTGTCGGTGTGCCCTGGCGCGGATAGCGCGAATACAAAACCCAATTCGAAACCACTGCGAATACCCAAGAATGGGGACGACATTCGCTAAGTTTATCCACAACTGATCTTTTTAGGAGGATACCCGCCAGCCACAACCAAATTTAAAGTCCCATTCAAGTAAAATGACACAGGTGTGGTACGAAAGAAGCCATACAATCTAATGAGGGAAATGAAGGCGTGGCTCAAAGGAGAAATCCAAAAAATGGCAGATAACATCATTCGGCCGTCCGTGTCCGCGTTTGCAATACCGATAACAATAGCTTCGAAAGAAGATGGTAGTCTTATACTTATTACCGCGTCGTCTATCCGTGCCTGGTCCCTTTTCATGCGCTATTAAATATAAGACATGGAATACCAACTCGCCCAATCTTACGCTCTTTGAAGATGGTAGCCTGTGGCTCTGTACGGACTATAGGATAATCAACAGCCAAACACACCTGATCCCTTTTCCAATGCAGAAGATGGGCAGCAATATCGATGAAACAGGCGACTGCCCATGCTTTTCTATGATGCATCATTGCAAACCGTTTTGGCAAATGCCACTCGAAGAACAGACAAAATAGTATACAGCTAGTATTACCCCTTTTGATCTATATGAATACAATCGCCTGCCGTTTGGCTGGAAGAATTCGCCAAGCTGGTTCCAAAAGATGATGAATACTGTTCTGAAACACTACATTGGCCGTTTTTGTAACGTTTACGTGGACGACATCATTGTATATTCCAAGAATGAGCATTTACATGAGGAATACCTTGCACATGTGTTCACAGCTCTCTCAGAGGCGGCTCTGAAAGTCAGCTTTCAGAAGAGTGAACTCTTCAAGAATAGAGTGCCTTTTCTAGATAGAGCACTGGACGGAACCACCAAAAAGAAACGAAGAGTCTGTGACACGTATCACAACGCTAGTCAAACCATAAGACATCCATTCACTCCGTGTGTTTCTGGCCTAGGCCGGCCACTTTAGAGCATTTATAAACAATTACGCTTTGAAAACAAGATGTTTGACAAGGATGACACAAAAGGACGCGCCATTCTGCTGGACGGAGGAGCGTGACGCGGCCTACAGACATCTGGTTCAAGTGGTCTCATCTGAATCCATCCTCTGCCTTCCCGGCTTTACCTTTCCTTTCGAACTTAGTACACATGTTTCTGATTTTGGAACCGGAGCATTCCTGTACAAGCGTGACTGCAGCCGAGCAATAAATCGACTTCGAAGTCCATAACCGTCTGGGTGCTTCAATGAAAGATGCTGACGCGCTATCCAGGTTGGCGGTCATGCAAGAGGAAGCTGATCAAGAAACAAAGTCGCCAAAGTAAGGGAGGGAACCGAAGTTTTGGAGCCCACTGAGAAGCGAAGAGTCTCAGTGCCTCCAACGTAAGTCCCACAAGTTTTAGATTTTTATCATAACAGCCCTCATTCAGGTGGCCATGATGACTTTAGGAGAACATACATGAGGCTTACAAAGCGATTTACATGGCCAAAAATGAAAGAATACACCAAGAGATATGAACAATCGTGCCATGAATGTCAGAGAAATAAAGCGAAATTTAGGCAACCTACGCAGCAGATGACCTTGCCTAACTACTCGAAAGCAGTGTTCGCCGCCACTGGTAGGCCTACATATCTTCCAGCTGACACGACATTAAGAGTTGACAAGATGGTACGACTTACAGAAGCCAAAATATAGGAGGAAAGCCAAGCGAAGTACCGCGCCAAAATCAAGCAGAACTTCTACAAAAGGAAAAACCCAGTGCTACCTAAACTGCTGGTGGGGGACTGGGTGCAGGTGAGGAAAGGACTCCCCGGGTCAAACTCGACACACAAGGGACCATATCGTTTCGTGCAAACGACTAGCCAATTGGTATATCGGCCCAACGACGCTGTAGAGTGAGCCTCCATAGCAAACGTCTTCAAGTATATATCATCTCAGGAGGGATGAAAGCAATGCTGGGGGGGGGGGGGGGCGACATGACACAGAAGAACAGGGAAACAGAGGAGGGGTGGGGGGCGCCAGGGGAGAGTAAAGGGGAGGGACGAATGGCGACTCGCATCATATTTGTTCTGCGTGTAGTACCGCTGCGATATATATGCTCAACAATACTTCAAGCCAATAAAGGTTTGATGCGAGCCCCTGGGGTAATGAGTATTCTGATTGTTTTTCAATGCGATTTTCTCTTGCTAGCGTATACTTGTGCCAAAAAAGTTGTCGCAGTTTCACCTGAAAGGCGAAGCATCAATTGCGATAGCAAATTTGTAGAGAGCTATACGGAGTAATGAAATTAGCTTTATCAGCTGTATAAACTTGGACATGCAGCAGCACCGGCAACACGCAGAACTGTTGTCGACGCCGTCGGCGTTTTGCCCGCGTTCGCTCAAAATGCGTGCGGCGTTGGTGACTGTTGCCGGAGCCTCTCTGATATAAATAGGCACTTTGTGCCGCAGCTAAACGTCGCCTCCCTTCCCTCCCCTCCCCCCCCCTACCCCACGGCCTCTCGCGCGTCGGAAGAAGGCGCGTTTGCTCTACATATATGGTGATTGTAAAGGAGGAAAGAGACGCCTACTTCTGCAGCCCTTAAGCGAGCACGGCGCAGAACGCGCGTTTGTTCTCCGCCGTGCGTTCACTCCCCGTGAAAGCGCGCGCCCCTCGCGCCATTTCACTAGCACATACAGCGTTCGGCGGCGCGCGGTGACGATTTCATCTCCATTGACGTCATACGGAACCTCACGGCGACGGCGACGGCGACAGCGACGACGACGGCGACGCCGACGGCAGAAATCTGCTTTGGAGTGTCCATATAATTGCTATCGCAATAAAACGAGAGCCGACAGGGAGTGCTTCGGTAGTCACAGCGCAGCGGAGGCTCCAACGCGGTGTAGACATAGCATAAAGAACGCAGTATAGCCTCGTGCATGCAGTTTCGTGCAATAATTATACAGTAAATAATCATACAATAAAATGCATTACTAAAATTAGCCAATGGCAGGATACAAACATAGGACCTCTAGCAGATAAGCAAGATATTGAAGCCATTACACCAAGGACGCATGCATCGACGAGCGACATAGAACACCCTTATGAATTTATCGCGGGCAAGCCAGCTCATGGAGACGCTTGGCGCGTTGCCGTTGCAAGCTGAACCGTTGCAATTAGTAGCAATTGTGCGCGTTCGCAGCGTCTTCTGCACTTCGAAAAGTATAGATTTCACTGAAATTTACGGCAATGAAGGCATATAAAGCGCAATAAACAAAGCCCAAAAAACGCCTAAATCCACAAGCAGGAGGATCAGACAAATTCATGTCTCGTGTAGGCAGTTAGCGTCGGCTTAGCCTGTGGCGCCTCGTCGCCTACGGATTGCCGCTTCAACGTCCATCACCAGGGCATCCCCTAATGCTTCACTTGCGATGGCACCACCTAAGACAACTGCTGCACCAACTGCTGCGTCACCGGGCGCATCTCGCTTTGCTCCGGTGAGAGACCGCCAGCATGAAGCATGATGCCTTCGCGCCTTCACGGCGCACGGTGCGAACTCTGCCAGTGGCATTCCTGCAGCTGTGGGTGTCGCAGCTCGACTGGCTTTCGTAGCCACTACGGAGCCGCCCCAGAAGGCTCGCACCTTCGCCGAAGCCACTCGCCAGCAGCACGGCGCTCGCCAGCAAGACGCCGCGCTAAGCAAGCTTGCAACATGGTCCGCGGGCCGCAATTCGTGCGTCTTTCGCTGCAGCGGACCGTGCGTCAGTGCATACATCTTGCCTTGTCCTATGCCAAGCTTTCTTCTTATTGATTTAATGCTGCGTCCATATTTTACGGCTTCTTCAATTTTTCTCGCGTTATAATTTCGAATATCCTTTACTTTCTTCTTGTTGATCAGTTTTCACAGTTCAGCGAATTCTATCTCATCTCTTGAGTTGGACACTTTCATGTTTTGTCGATTCTTTATTAGGTCCTTTGTTTCTTGGGAGAGCTTACCTACTGGTTGCCTTGGTGCCTTTCCTCCCACTACAATCGCTGCTTCTGAGATCAACCTAGTTACGCTTTCATTCATTGCCTCTATGTTGTCTTTATCTTCCTTTTCCAAAGCTGCATATTTGTTTGCGAGCACGAGCCTGAATTGGTCTGCTTTTACCCTTACTGCCTCTAGGTTGACCTGTTTCCTCTTGACTAATTTCACTCTTTTTCTCTTCAAATTGAGAGAAATCCTAGACCTCACTAACCTATGGTCACTGCACTTTACCTTACCTAACACTTCTACATCCTGCATTATGCTTGGATCGGCAGGGAATATGAAATCTATTTCATTCCTTGTTCCTCCATTAGGGCTTTTCCAGGTCCACTTCCTGTTGCTGCGCTTCCTGAAGAAGGTATTCATTAATCGGAGCCTATTCCTTTCCGCGAATTCTACCAACATCTCTCCTCTTTAATTCCTAGAATCGATGCCGCAGTTGCCCATTGCTTGCTCACCAACCAGCCCACTTTTGCATTGAAGTCGCCCATGACTGCAGTATACTGAGTTTGCACGTTTCTCATTGCTAATTCAACATCTTCATAAAACTGTTCTATTTCTTCGTCATCATGACTAGAGGTTGGGGCGTAGGCTTTTACTACCTTCATTTTGTACCTCCTATTCAGCTTTATTACGACGACTGCTACCCTCTCATTAATGCTGTAGAATTCATCAATGTTGCCAGCTATGTTGTTATGAACTAGAAATCCTACCTCGGATTCTCTCTTATCTGGAAGACCTCTGTAGCAGAGGACGTCGCCGTTAGTTAGCACTGTGTAAGCCTCACCAGTTCTTCTAACCTCACTAAGGCTAATAATATCCCGGCCAAAGCCTGATAATTCTTCAAATAGTCCTGGTAAGCTAGCCTCACTCAAGAGGGTGCGCGTGTTTAACGTTGCCAGGTTCAGTTTCCATTGGCGGCCTGTCCGGACCCAGAGATTCTTAGCACCCTCGGCCGCGTAGCAGGTCTGACCGCCGCCTTGGTCATAGAATACGATAGATGCTAGCCAGTTTCGGCGAGAGCGCGTCACCTAAATTCTATGTAAGAATACATCGGTCTGAGCTGAGAGGAATGCAGACACTACTGTGAAACTCTCTCTAGTATAAATATCATAAGAAGCCAACAAACAATGACACCAATGACAGCACAGGGGATATTATCTGCAGTTCTTAATTGCAGAAAGAATACATAGATGGAAACGAAAATGGTTGAAAAAACAACTGGCTCTAAGTGGGATAGAAACCCACAACCGTCCATTACGCGTGCGGTACTCATAACAACTGAGCTTCCGCGGCGCCGTTTTCCCATTCCGTTGCTGGGCTATTTATGTTTACCTGCTAGAACTAACCCTTGGAGTGTTATCCAGCGCCACCACTCACGGCCTTGGCGGCGCATGTGGAATATCATTTCTGCCGCAGGTGTCACGTAGTACGTGAATTTTTGTGGGTGAACGCAACTGGTCAATAAACCTACACATGCTATATGAAAGCATCAAAGCTGCTGTATTCTAGACCCTCGCTATGTAAAGAACGAGAAATAAGGAAACAGAGGGGCCCTCGGGCTCCTCGGTTTCCATCTTTCTCGTTCTCTAATGTAAACTCATTCATGAAATAATACTGAAGTTGTACGAACGAGATTAAGGATAGATTTCTTTCAGTACAGATAATATCAAACAAATTTTATGATTAAACATAATGTTCCCAAAAGACTTCCGGTTTCGGCATGTAGAGCAGACCTCTAACACTATCTATTATTGATCAAAACACAAGTTACCATAGCCAGCAAGTATAAGGAGAACCCTAAAGCTGGTACGTTTTTTCTAGGAGTTTAAAAAATTGTAAAAGAAATCATTGTCAAACGTTCTTTATTGAGTCATGATCACGAGCATATTTACATATTCGCAACTTGATATCGTTAAAAATCATCAATTAAATCATTGTCAAACGTTAAGTGTTCACTCGTGATGACACGTCTATCTACATACTCGCCACTTGATATAAAATTTTATGCATGCAAAGTTAGTAAGCGATTGGCAAATTGTGTTCATTATTTCTGTATTTGTATTTTTCATTTATATATTGCATTTGCTTCTTTGTTTTGCATTAGGATTCTAGAATATTGAGCTCTTGAGTAGAAAGAAAGTTCCCATGACGTCAAAGGTTACTAAGCAGCGATGAACCAGCGCGGATAAAAGTGTTCTATCCAATGTGGACTATATAGGTTTGCATGCGCGAGTGCTGCCGCATCGAAGTAGTAGTAGAAGAAGACCGTCACTACTGCTGTCCGGTGGGTCGCCTCACGCAGCGAGGTTTCCTCAGACGCTTCGTGACTCTCTCAGTCGTGAGAGCCTTAAAGATGGGTAAGAGAGCTGCTTCACATTTTTGCGGTGCTCCATCTTGCTTTTACCGAGTGATCGTAACCGCAGGGCATAATCAAAATTGCAGAACTCCGGAATAGCCGGAGAAATTCCCCTCCTGGGACAGCATGTTGTGGACCGCAGCTCTTAGGCTCCTGCGTTGAGCATTGGTGTAGGCGTTTTCCCTCCGCCTATCCAAGCGAACGAGGACAGAGAAGAATGAAAGAGCGAACGCCGAGCGCAGCGGTCGACCAAAGACTGCGATAACGAAGAGAGCGCGACGAGGAGAGCAGAGGAGGGTGCAGCGGAACCATGCGGCGGAAAGCAGAGGAGGAGGGTACGGCAAAAGCGTGAGAAGTATAGCGTATAGCCGCCTCTGTGGCGACGACCGGTGGCGACGATCACTGTTCACCGAAAATAGTCTCTCTTCTTCTTAACAAACACAATCTCTCTCTCTCTCTCTCTCTCTCTACGCTGTTCACCGATGGCATGCGGCGAGCTAGTCCAACGATAACGTATATGAAAACAACTCGCTGCATGAGTGGAGGTCTGTCTACGGCGGTTGCTGCGAATCGCGCGCCCACGCGTTAGTCACGTGCTGCACCTCGCGATCTCCCGATTAGCGAGGCAGTCGCAGGCACACAACGCTCCGTGCGCAAAGTGCGTAATTTGCAATGCGTGGCAAGAGACAGAATCCGATAGGGGAACAGCGCAGAAAACACGACAAGAAGAGAAGGAGAGAGACACACACCAGCGCTGTCTCCCTTCCTGTTTTCTTGTCGTGTTTATTGCGCTGTTGCCCTATCGAGTATGTACCGGCTGGGCCAAGCCTCTACGGTGTTGCAAAAGACATTGTCCGCACCAGCCAATATGCCGGCGAAAGTAAAACAGTTATAGAACTGCGCTCAAATTTAGCATGAGGGAGCATCGTAATCATCGGTAATTTTTTTACCCGTCAGGAAGTATTACGTTTTTGCGTAAGAATACAACTGACGGTGAAATTTACCTCTAGAGGAGTCCGTTAGAGAAGCGCGGAGATGCCACCTATGGTTCGTTCGAGTGCGCCTTGCACATGAAAATTTGTGAATAGTGATTTGCACACAAATCTTCTTGGATGACAGCGTTTATAGTTAATGCGACTTGCAAGATCAGATTGCGTTCGTGGAAGGACTACGCTTGTTTTTACGCAGTAAGCGTAAACGTGCAGATACCGTGTAGGAGATTCACAGTAGGACGCAGTTTTAAGCTTTGGCCAGCGTATCTCGCATATACAGAAAGAAGATTGATGCCTCGTACGAAATTTCATATTGCTGCTAAAAACATAATATGGGGCAATGTGAGCACCGGCTTGAATTGAATTCTAAGGCTTTACGTGCTAACAGCATCAATTTGTTATGAGGCACGCCGTAGTGGGGGAGTACGGATTAATTTTGACTACCAGGGAATCTTCAATGTACTCCCAATGCATAGGAAACATGCGTTTTCGTTTTGATTTTTTTTTTCGTCTCCATCGAAATGCGGCCTCTGTAGCCGGGATGCTATCCCGCAACCTCGTGCTTTTTCTGCGCAAAACCATAGCCACTAAGCCAGCGCGATGGGTAGAATCGGCCTTGCTGTGCCAATAAACAGTTCCGATATTTCCATCAAATAATTTTTTACCACGCTGCACATCACAAACTTAAAGCCACTTACTATTCGATTCAACTCGAGTGAAGAATTTGGATAACGCTTATAATGTAGAATTTGTATCCGCTTGCTCATTATCTTGATATGCGAATACAAAGTAAAAGAAACATGACTTTTTGGTACCTGCACATGTGCCGAATGCCTCCTTTTTATTGCGATGGTATTTATATGGGCGCTCCAAACGCATTTCCGCCGCCGCAGTCATCGTCGCTGTCGCCCTGAGCTTCCGTATAAAGTCCAAGGGCGTTAAAATCGTCCCTGCGCGTCGTATGCTACATGTGCGAGTGAAAGCCTGCGAGGGTGAGCCGGCGATCTCGGCTCAACATCGCACACGCAACGGAGGGAAGTGTGAAGGAAGCGCACCGTCCTACGTAGCGCGCAGCTCTCCTGGGGGGAAGGCGCGGCACGTTCTACTCTAGGCGGCCCGGGCGACAGCGCGCTGTATCTTGAAAGCCATCTGCGTCTGGGTCAGAGTCCGCCCTGCGCTTTTTATTCGCGGCTTAATTCGAGATGGTACGATTGTTATCACGACGTTCAATTCGTTCGCTGCTGCTGCCCTGCTGCCTCACCCCAGCGTTTGAGAGCGAGTTTCCGGGGTCTTCGAGGGAGAGCTTTCATGTTTGCTTGTGCGCGCCACACCATGCTTGTTACCAGTTTATATGCCCGGTAAAACTACAATCCTTGCTTCGTATAGCTGTCCACTAATTTGCTATCGCAATCGTTGCTTTGCCTGTCGGGCTAAGCTAGTGCTTTTACCGGAGCTGATTGGGTTCCGCCGAACTCTTGATTATATGCGTAATAGAATTACGACTGCATGACAGCCTGCTGTTTTAGGGATTTCGCTTTTGATAATCATAAGCAGGAAATGGAGTGAATCAAGTCCTATTGATTTATTTTCGGTGTCCTATAGCAGACAGCGGTATTAGTTTCTGCACGGTAGAAAACAAAAACAAACAAAAAAAAATGCCGCCAGCTCCGAAACACGCACTTTCAGCTCCTTCGAGGAGGTACTGGGCAAAACATTTTATATTTAGGCCATCGGTCATGTCATATCTTAGGAGGCTTTTGCCTCCAGAGAAGTTCATTAGTTTCCAAGATGTAACCCCAAAGGGGAGAACTGGTCAAGACAGCTTGAAAATGCCGAGTTAGGTTGTATGGTAATATGGTGTGGAAGTGTTGTCGGCTCTTGAATTCGAGCGAAGCTCTAGTGGTGCTCATGAAACAAGATAACGATACCTAATTCCGGACGCTATTTGTTTCTTTGGCCTTTCAGGCGACTTCGACCAGTCAATAAGTAAGTAAACGCTTACATTTACTACATTAGCCGAGGCTTGCTTATTTGCTTATTACATTGCTAGTGAAGAAGATTGCGTGAGGAATCTGCTGTCGCTAACGATCATAGAGTTAGCTTCCCTGGATTTTTCTATCCCACTATCTTTAGAGGCACGGACACACACACGCACGCACCTATATATATATATATATATATATAATAGCAACACGAATGTGCACACAAGCATACATATGCGTGTATACGTCTATGAGTACGTGTGTATATGTGTGACATGCGAGGGAGCAGGGGAGAGAGTAGAAATATACACAGGAGGAAGCCGGCGACGGGGGTGGTGGATAATGTGCTGTTTAAAGAGAGGAACTTTTCTCGTCGCCATACTTCACGTATCGTTTACGTAAGTTCTGGCACGTCATCGAATGTCGAGAGCACTGCAGCCCATGATTTACTGCCTGTTGTCTACTAATTGGCACAAACTGTACACGTGCATCTAACCTGAGAACGGGTATTGTGCAAAGAACAATTGACCGTCAAGAATACTTGCGGTTTTCTCCTTTTATAGCGAATAACATTCCTCTCATTAGACATTTTTAGAATAGCGTTTGCAGCCTTACGCACGTTAAACGTAAGCACCTTTGCGGAAGGCTATTGTGCGCGTCCTTCGACGATATTTAGTTCACCGCATGCGAACGCAAATGTAAGGAAGACGTTATAAAACAGGCCGCCGTCTGGAGCCTCGTGCGAAGTATCCAAGTCAATACAATCCATTAGGAACGATCCTGTTGCTATGCCGACGCGTCCGGTTATGCCTACGCGCGCCGGTATCGCCGAACGATCTCAGAAATTGGACCCGCAATGAGCTCATAATAAACTTTTCAGGTGAACTTAGCGAAAGCGAAATCTCCTTTCAATATTTACTGGCCATCAATGCCAGTGAGAGCGTAAGCCATCGCGAGAATTCACGCTTAAATAGAAGCCATGGCTGCTGCCATGCTTGACAACCATATTTGTTAGCGTCCATAAGAATTACGAAAGCCAAACTTGCCAAATAACGTACGTTATCATAGCGCAGTTAAACCGCAGAAATCCAATGACCTTCGGAGCACGCTCATTGATGACAATGCTATTTCTATACGCTGGTAATTCGTTTGCGTTTGGTTGCGAGCGCTGTTCTAAAACTGTCTAATTTGTGGCAGGTTTTCTCTTCTGATATCTGTAACCAAAAAGTAAGGGCCCGATCCCGAATATAGTGGAGCCTAAAAAGTTTAGCTCGACCTCAAAGCTTTTGCACTCTGTAAATGTGGGCATAACCACATTCGTGGCGCATTTTCATCGCTGAAAAGAGTCCTCAAACTTTCTCCGGCACGGGTTGGAATGTTGAGCCCGCGTGAATGCGGTTCCTACAGCACAGCACCTCGATGCAGCAACGTGTTGCGCCAGGAATGCTTGCTTGACGGTAGGAATTAATTCTCGGCGTTCGCGTGCAGCAGCACGCTACGATTCTAAGAGGTCAGGCCCGGACTTAGCGGGCGTGGGCGTTCAATGTAAAAAGGAATAATAGCGGTTTCAAAATAATGTCATTTGCACATTGGGGAGTGTTCGTAGAGAACTTTTCCCTCTTGTTTTTCTGTTTTAAATATACGTGTCACCTTTAAGGTGGACTCAAATGGATGACAATATGAGTGATGTCAGTTGTCTGAACGGCTAACCAGTGTCGTCGTTTCACTCTGTCCACGGCATCGAAATGCTTAGTGAAGCAGCTATAGGATATGCTAAATTTGCCCACAACGCCTTCTCAAGCACTCCTTCATGCACTTACCAAATGCGGCTAATGACCGTGCACATGGTTGGCCGTACATAATGTCACCTCAGATCCTCAGGCGTTTGTCGGGTGTGAAAATTACGTATGTACATCTGTCTTCCTGTATAGTACTTCCCTTTGTATGCAGGGTGTCCCAGCCACTTTGGACCAAGGCTTAACCAGTATTTTTCTTTGTTTTTCATCACTTAATATTAATTACTCTTTACATTTGGTGATTCTTTTTTTCTTCGTCTTTCTGGGGTTTTACGTGCCAAAGCCAGATCTAATTATGAGGCACGCCGTATTTAGGGCTGTGGATCAATTTTGAGCACCTGGGGTTCTTTTGCGCGCACTTCAACGCAAGCACACGGGCGTTCTTGCAATTCGCCTCCATCGAAATGCGGCCGCCACGGCTGGGATTCGATTCCGCCACCTCGTGTTCAGCAGCGAAACGGCCTAGCTTACTGAGCGACCGCAGCGGATTTCTGCCGTCGGCGTCATCGCCGCCGTCGCCGTGAGGTTCCATATGACGTCAACGGCGATGAAATCGTCACCGCGCTCCGGACGCTGTATGCGCGAGTGATAGGGCGCGAGGGAAGCGCGGTTTCACGGGGAGCGAACGCGCGTTCGGCGCCGTGCTCCCTGAAGGGCTGCAGAATTAAGCGTCTCTTTGCTCCTTTACAATCACCATATATATATATATATATATATATATATATATAGAGAGAGAGAGAGAGAGAGAGAGAGCAAACGCTACTTATTCCGTGGCGCGAAAGGCGGTAGGGGGACGGGAGGGAGGTATGGGAGGCCACGTTTACCTGCAGCACCAAAAGCGTATTAATTTAAAAAATCGCATCATCTCACCCTTTGGGCAACCATGGTGGGATGCGAAAGCATCGCGGCGGTGCGCATCGAGTTTCCGTTTCGTTTCACTTGGCAACACAACCCAATGAAAGTTAGAGTGAGAGAATGTATTGAGAAGAGAGGAGACGTTCGTACGGGATTGTTGCGTCTTTATTTAGAGACCGTACGTGATGCCTAGCATCGGTGCGCGCGGCATCTTGAAGACGAGGGCTTTGTGGTCGGTGAAGTGTAGCGTCAATGGGTCTTGCTGCAGAGGGTATCCCTGGCCCGAAGTTCGGGGTCCGCTTGCCGACGCTGACATTTATGTTCGGCTTCCCGAGCCTTCCTCTGCTCCGCGGCGGTGGCGCTGCCGCTGCAACTAGCGCCGACGTTGACGTTGTTCATGGCGTTTCGCTTATCGTTGCACAGAGAGAGAGAATGACGGAAACACAGCGAACGCGCGCTTTATACTGCGCCGCGACACTTGCGCCGCCTACCAGCGTACCCTTAAGAGAGAGTGAGATAGAGAGTTATCCGCAATGATTTGCTGCGCCGCACCTGTGGCGGAGAGGGCGAGAGGGGAGGAGGAGAGCGCACACCTGAGTAGGAGAGGGGAATGAGGGAGAGTTGCGCGTGCGCACTAAGGGTGCGGACGCCGCAGAACGGACACTGCCCTGAGCATAAGATGCTCTGGCATCTAAAACGTTGCGAGGCGGGATGGTGGGTAAGATTTCCGACGCTGATCGACGAGGGTCCCATTCTGATCTCGCCGAAAACCTCCGAGCCGCCCCCAGAGACACCGGCGACAGTCACCAACGCCGCGCGCGTTCGGTGCGAACGCGGGCAGAACGCCGAGGGCGTCGACAACAGTTCTGCGCGTTGCTCGTGCTGAATGCCCAAGTTTATACAGCTCATAAAACTACTATCTTTACTCTACTAATTTGCTATCGCAATTGATCCTTCCGCTTCCGGGTGAAACTGCGACAATTTTTTTTCTCGCGAAAGACAACCAGGTAAATTTTCGCGCAGAAAAAGTTCTTACACGACGTTGTATGAGGCGCTGTTCAACGGTATACTTGATATGCTAGAGATTCAAGCAATAATTGAAGAGTTGACGAAATAAAAGCTATTAATATTCATAGAAAGAAATACTGCTTGTAAGTACATACGACTGCCGCTAATATGCAGTTGGTAGGATTTCTCTCCAGCTCCTCGCTTTTTTTTTTATTTTAAATTGCTGAAGCGGAACTGATATAAATGGTAAACTCGACGGTAATGCAGTTCCCCTCCACGTGAAAGCTGGGGAAGTGCAGAGCAGTGATTCGCCGGTGTTTTCCTTGTGTTTATCTTGTGTTTAGCAATCCATGATCCGTTTTGACACCTGTGCTAAATCACAACTGGTGGGAAACCGCCACGCACATGGAGCCAAAGCTTTGCTGATAGCATCGATTTTGAGAAATTTATGGTATATTATGCGCTTATAGCTTGATTATTCCTTTCTTTTAAATTATTCTGAGTCATGATAGTTTATTTAAACAAGTGCTCAAAACAAATGCTCAAAACTGTTTGTCCTGTTTTGAGCGGTTTTTTGTTAGCGTGATCACGCGGTGGACGCCGACAGATCGGGCCCCTAAAGGGCTCCGCACTCAAAACATATTCGTCCAAGTTAACTTGGACACCGGGTATAAACGTGAACGCTATCATGAGCGTCACAATTTTATCGCAGTCTATTGAACACACTACAATTTAAAGCAGGGCTGTTTGTAGTAGCAACCACCGAATATTTCGGGCTATATACAGGCGAACATGCATATTACGAATGCAGATAACGTGAATAACTCTCAATATGGAACTCACGACACTGACTAACGCTTGTAACTTTAAAATGCTCCTTCAACCAAACTTGACCATAAGTGACCATAAACTCGGAGCGTCCACTACCGTGTTACGACATGAACTGACCGACGCTTCAGGACGCACTTTCACGGTGTAAATGGACAGCAGCACCTTTGTACAATTAATGACGTCAATAATAGCATGTCTATGCATTCTTAGGGACAATGAGCCAGACTTTAGTTTACACACAAGAAGTTGCTGCGCTCTACGCGTTGTTATGTTTTCGTAAATTGATCCCCCACATGCTTTCTTTCCTCATTACGATAAGAAATTCTAATGTAACAAACGCGTCTCAAATTTTCGTTTGGGTTTATTATAAGTGATTTGGGGCATAACAAATGAATAGATATATCCAACTTTATGGCCGCCTAAGCCAGGTCTTCATAATTGGGTTTGACTGTAGTGTTATCCAAAAAAATTTGTAAACAATTTATACATCTCTTAAGGCTCGTTAAAGCGCTACATGTGCAAACATTTTTTGTCATGTTTCCCGCAGAAAAGCACGAATGGCACAGAAAGATGCTAAATATTGCGTAATTTAGCTTAGATTGATAGCACATGAAAATAAAACGTCAAACTATCCATTTAACTACTATCAGCAAAATTCCCTCTCCAAAAATGATCACTCCCCGAAAAAAAACAGCACGTCCAAGATTTGAAACATCTCGAAGTAGAGATGAGGTGAATTGCTCAAGCAGAAAGCGGCCTCTACACTCTAAGAGAATAAATGGTGCTTCATTGAGTGCTTTCCGGTTTTTGCTTTCGCTGAAAGCATTTGATTTCAAATGCGACATGAATCAACTGTTCAGCCAGGCAACTCTTGTGCAGTGCAATGTACGTAGAGGACGAAATTGTTACGCAGTGTTCTAGTTTTCAAGCTCTTCTTTCACCTATATACATCGTTCCGTATTATCACATATCTTTATGTAGAATTTTCGAAAATATATATGTATTTTTTTTCTTGAAAGTGTCCGCGCTTGTAGTTAAGCAGAGGGCAGCTTTCCAATATTCAACATGAAACATATTGCTTCCAAACCTAGTAGACATATAATAATTTCCCACTTTAGAAGAAACAGAAATGACAAGTGCTATTTCTTAGTCCCAGAACATACGTGTAAGGAGAGCATGTCTTTAATGTGATGCTTTATTTTTCGCCAAAAATTAAGATGAGTCCTTCCACCCACTTGCTGGCGGTAAGTATCCACATTAAGGCAACATGAAGGTGATTTAAGTGATTAAATTAGCACCAAAAAAGTGATCTCACCGAATTGTTGCCAGCTATGCTAATTACGCTAATATCTTCTTTTGACTTGCTGCGATTCTTAAATGAACCTAAAATACATTTATGACATTAGGAAATTTAAGACAGACAATGCAGTGCAGATTAGTTTGCCACAATAACGGGACCTCAAATTTGAACTCTCAGTAAGTTTAATAAGTAAACTATGCTAGGATCAAAAATCTCCCTTGTATTGTGGTTTACTACCTTTGGAGGACAGAATTTTTGTGAAGTAGAGGCCGAAACCACATAAATATCAAAAATTCGTCAAGTTTCCTAGATTCGCGATTAGGATTCGTATTTCAGAACAACTCCATTTTATTTTACTCTTCTAAAGCGTTTTTGTCCCGAGCACTTCTTATCAAGTTTGACGCTCGAAAGGGTAACTTCATTTTCAGAGACGAGCGTTTAAAGACAAATACTAACCCCATCCCCCTTTATGACGCAGCTTATTATTTATGGCACACCAGTATGAAGGCCAGGTAGCGCGTATAATATGTGTTCTCGTCCTTTCGCCTTGTAACATCAGTAACCTCCTTATTTACAATGATTACGGCATAAGTATATGGGAAAGTTGACGGTGATAGTCGTAACAGTCCGATTGCGTGTTTCTGCATTACAAAACGGCCATGTTGAGTGAAATAGCTGTAGTCAAATTATTCGTTTAGTCTGCACGATTACGTAGCCGCATGGCGAAGTGCGCCTCGCAGTGCAACCGCCATGTGCCCAGCATGTGTGGTGACGCCATGTGTGACCATGCCATGTGTGGTCAGCATAAAATGAATCTTGTTTATCTAAGTGACTATCTAACCAACCGGAAGTTACGCACATCGCCAATCAGAACAAAGTCACGGGGAGCGGGAAGTACGGCTTCGACAAAAAGTCGCACTTCGTGGTGCCGCGCCCCTAAGCAAGCACGCAGAACGAAAATTCGACACCAGTTTATTTTGTGGTCTACATGGCAATGTTGAATGAACGAATGAGTGTTGTTTGGTGGTGCAAGGGCCTGGTATGGCCAAGAAGCGACAGGCAATATAGAAATGTAACAACGCTGAATTTGACTTTTATGACAATTCCTTTAAAATTTCCAATATAAGCGTGCACCTTATAATTGGTAACGAGGTTAATTCACATAACTGTTGAGTAAATAGATTTCTTTGCTTTTTCTTGCAAATTGGGTCCGCTGGGGCAAGCACATAACATAGTAACGTAATTCGAGGAGCTCTCGTAGACTTGTTTTTGTTAAGTTCATGCGTTCAAAGTAACAAATTGCAATACATTGCTTATTTATACAATTGTCGTGCCTTTCTGGGAGCCGCCTGGATTCCATTCCTAGGAATAATCTTTTGAGAGACGTCTTGGCAGCACTTGTATAGGAACTAACTTTCGAGCTTCAACAACCTGTTAGAGGTTGCGCGCAAGTTTAATGCATGAATTTTTTTCTCCTGTCATGAATGAAGGCTGACTCACAGAGGTGCATACAAATCTAAAGCATATAAGCGAAGTTTTCATTCCACATGTGAGAGCTACCTAGAAATGTCCCTCAAGCTTGTAAGGTTAAACTGCAAGCTTCACGGTTAAAAAACTAAAACAAAGTACCTATGTGTTGCCGAGCCGCTGGGAAAGTCCGTACATCCGGAAGGAAATCAGACAGCGTTTCCAGGCATAATGCGACGTTTTATTGTCGTCTCGGAAATATATAGAAAAGGGGGAGGGGAGGAGGAGGTGGGAAAGAAGAAAAGGTGGCACACGGCGCAAGGGCAGCTGCCGCATGCCGATTCGGCTGACGTAAGTGATAACATTCCTTTCCCCTTAATAACCGTAGCGCTCTACCGGCTTCTTCGTACGAGTGGAACGCCGCAGTTGGGGCGGGGCTTCTGAGCCGTCCGACGTGGTACTGGAATCCAGCGCCCTCTCCTCTGTGGGCATCGGGTCTTCCTGGGGTTCGGCGGATGGGGTCCCGGATGTGTCGGCAGAACGCTTGCGCACTTGATCCGTGTGTCTGCGAACCACACCTTCATCCGTCTGAACAGTCACCAACCGGGCACCTGTGGTAGACTTGACTTTACCAGGTGTCCACTTGTCCCCGACTCCGTAGTTGCGGACGTAGAGGGCGAAACTCCAGGTAGTGTCGTCGGTGGGTTTCCGCCGATGTTCTGTCTGTTTCCTGGGTGGAAAACACATGTCTAGTCTCGTCCGCAGCTTGTACCCCAAAAGCAATTCTGATGGAGACAACCCCGAAGGCTGTGGCGCGTTCCGGTACTTGCACAAAATTCTAGCCAGCGCAATCCCGAGATCCACTCCAGTCATTTTCTTTAAACCGTCCTTTATAGTTCTGACGGCGCGTTCTGCCAATCCATTGCTCTGTGGATGATAAGGCGGCGTGCGAATGTGCGTGATACCGTTTCGCACCATAAAACGGTCAAACTCTGACGCGGTAAATGGCGTGCCGTTATCCGAGACCACGGTACGAGGCAGTCCGAATCTGCTAAACAACGCCCTAAGAGCGTCCACGGTGTTTTTAGCAGTGGCTTGGCGCATCGGTATAGCTTCTATCCACTTGCTGTGCGAGTCCACAATAATCAGAAGCATGGTGTTATTAACGGGCCCCGCGAAGTCTATGTGCAGTCGCGACCATTTCTCGTTCGTACTGGGCCAGCTTACAGGCTCCTGTGTCGGTGGCATGGGTAAAGCTTGTACACAGCTGCGACATTCATCCCCGACACGCTGAATGGCTTTGTCAAGACCGGGCCACCAGAAACTAGACCTTGCCACGGTCTTCATGGTTGAAACTGCCTGGTGGGCCTCGTGTAACAGTTTTAACAACCTCCCACGAGCATCTTTGGGGATTACTACCCGATGGCCCCAGAACAGTAACCCTCCTTCCACGGACAATTCATGTCGCCGTTTGTAGTATTCGGACAGTGCCACGTTTCCTACAGGCCGTGGTGATGGCCAACCCCCGATAACATACCGGCAAACACGTGATAACATCTCGTCTGCTGCTGTCAGTGCTTTCAACTCCTGGCGTGACACCGCGGGATGGTCCCATCAGTCGATGGCGAGCACCATGTCATCGCATTCTTCAACTGCTGGTTCCGGCGCCTGCAACATTTGTGGCAAACGGCTCAGTGCATCCGAGTTGAGCATCAGTTTGCCGGGTTTAAACGTCAATTTATACTTGTAAGCTCCCAGCAACAGAGCCCACCTTTGAATTCTTGCAGCGGCCATAGCCGGGGTCTGGCGATCTGCCCCCATAAGGCCTAGCAAGGGGCGGTGATCAGTGACCAGCGTGAATTCACGTCCCAGGAGGTAATCCCGGAACCGAGTAACTCCGTATACTAGCGCTAAGGCCTCGCGTTCGATCTGGGAGTATTTCCTTTCGGCTACGGTCAATGTCCGAGATCTAAATCCAATCGGTCTGTTCTCGCCATCTATGCGATGAAAAAGCACCGCACCGACGCCATGCGGCGAAGCATCACATTCCAAGAGTAGCTCCCGTTTTGGGTCAAAATGTGTTAAGACCGGTGCAGCGCACAGCTTATTCCTGGCCTCTTCGAAAGCTCGCTCTTCTTTCTTGCCCCAAACCCATTTTGCTCCTTTCTCTAAAAGCCGATATAACGGTGCGAGCAACGTAGACAGATTCGGCAAGAACTTGTAAAATGTTATCATGCCAAGAATTGACCGCAATTCGGTGACGTTTCGTGGGGCCGGAGCTAGCCTTATAGCGTCAACATTTTTTTCTAGCGGATGCAATCCCTCTGCGTCGATGCGGTGACCAAGATAGGTTACTGATGACTCAGAAAATCTACATTTGTCGGCACGAAGCTTGATGCCATGCTCCTTGAAACGATGAAGTACCGCTTCAACATTAGCATTCTGATCCCCGGCGGTGTCTGCTATTAGCACATCTAGATACGCTTGGGTACCTGGCAGACCCTTTAGCACCTCCTCGATCTTGCGTTGAAATATAGCGGGTGCCGACGCTATGCCAAAGGGTAAGCGATTGTAGCAGAATAGTCCCTTATGGGTGTTAATGACCGCCAGCTTTTTGGAGTCGTCGTGAAGCGGGATTTGATTGTAAGCGTCTCGGAGGTCTAGAATGCTGAACTTCTCGCCCCCACAGAGATTACCAAATATGTCATCTATAATCGGCAATGGGTATTGTTCCACTTCGCACACGGGGTTCAAGGTGACTTTAAAGTCACCACAAATCCGCACCGTCCCGTCTTTTTTCAGCACGGGTACTATGGGCGTAGCCCATTCAGAATGAGGCACGGGGGAAATTATGCCCGCCGCAACTAGCCTGTCCAGCTCTTGAGACAATTTTTCGCGAAGTGCAAATGGAACCTTCCTTGCCTTGTAAAACATGGGGTTTGCTCCTTCTTTGACGTGTAGTCGGGCTGGAGGGCCTCTCAGCAGTCCAGTTCCGTCGGTGAACAGCTCCGCGTAGCGCTCCAGTAGTGCTGCGGACGGCGATGCAGACGTGCTTTCCGTGCTTGTTTCTTTGACGTGCAATACAGGGACGCCTTCTGCACGCAATTTCTGCAAAAGATCCCGCCCACAAAGGCTGGGGCCGTCACAATTCAGAACCGTTAGGCTACAGTTTACTGCCAAAGATTGGTAAGAAACATTCATCTTGAGCACTCCAAGTACCGGAAGCTTGCCGAGATAACATGACAACTTTATCTGTGCTTCTTGCAGCTGCGGCCATCGTTGACGGTACGTTTCATAAACTGCCCTGGGAATTACACAGACTGGCGATACTGTGTCGATGTCCATCGTCAGATTGATGCCACCCCAATTGAAACATTTCCTGATAGGTGGAAGCAAAGCTGGAGCAGTGGTCAATGACCAAATCTGCGATGCGTTGCTGTCGCTATCTTCAGTATCGTCCTTCGTATGCGCTGTTAATGCTAGCGCTCTGTCGGTGGTGGTTTCGGGCGAGCACATTCTGGCTAAGTGACCCTGCCGCCTACACTTGAAACATCGCCGCTTCTTTAGCCTGCACGTCGAAGCTTTGTGCCCATAGCTTCCACAACATCTGCACAGTGCTTGCGACGTTACGGGTTTCTTTTTACTCGAGCCTGGTTCACGTCGCTGGGATAATTGTAGCACGTGCGTCTGCTCGTTGTCGGCCGAAATGCCTTGTGAATCAAGTTCTGCGGTTTCCGCGGCAAGAGCGAGGGCCTCAGCGTCAGCCAAACACAAATCCATTTTCGCTAGTAGCTGTTTCTGTAAGCTCTTGGACCTTACACCACACACTATCCGGTCCCTTATCATGTTGTCCAACATTGACGCAAATTGGCAATTATTCGCCATTTGGCGTACGGCCACAATGAATGCGTGCATAGGCTCTCCCCCTCTAGCTGACAGCGATGATAGAACTTGAACCGCGCGGTAATTTCATTCGGCTGTGGGTTATAGTAGCTGTTTAAGGTCGTCACAACCTCATTGTAGCTCAAAGAACTTGGCGGTAGGGGTGCAACCTTTCCACATAATACTTCAACTGTCGAAGTTCCGAGCGCGGCAACAAGCAAGGCTCTTTTCTTCGCATCTTCGGTGATACTGTTGGCTTCAAAGTAAGCTTCGATTTTTACAATGTAGTGTTGCCACTTATCTCTCGTATCGTCGAAGTCTGGTAGCTTGTGGGACATGGCTGGCGTTGTTTCCGGGCGGTTGTCAGGTCCTGCAGGAACCTTCGCTTGTTTCAATCCCACATTCGTCGCCACTGTTGCCGAGCCGTTGGGAAAGTCCGTACATCCGGAAGGAAATCAGACAGCGTTTCCAGGCATAATGCGACGTTTTATTGTCGTCTCGGAAATATATAGTAAAGGGGGGGGGGGAGGAGGAGGTGGGAAAGAAGAAAAGGTGGCACACGGCGCAAGGGCAGCTGCCGCATGCCGATTCGGCTGACGTAAGTGATAACACTGTTTGATTGGTCGACCTTCAGACTGGGAGAGGAAGGCAGCCCGCCCATATATTAATCGATGAAATCATTTTGGCCGACCCAATCTCTGGCAACCGATTTCAATTTTCTTTTGCATCTGCGCTTTTTTAGAAACAGAACATATCCTTGCATGCCACAGTGTACCGAGTATGTAGTGCTTTCTGAAGCCTTTTGCAGATAAGCTTTTTTTGTCATCATGCTGACAAGAAGCAATCCTCAATGCTCTTCCTTCAACTATTTACAAAGTTTGTACTAAGTTTTGGGCGCGCTTCCGGCTGTATGAATTTTTTCAACATCCTAAAGACCTTCCTTTCACTGTACTTTGCTTTGAGTCGCATTCTCCGTAATTTATTTTATCGGTCTCTGTACAAATCTGTTATGAATGCCATCCTAATTCGACATAGCTCCATTCAACGATGTTTAGTCTTGAAACGTCTCACAAATATTTTTGGCCATAGGTGGCTGATAATGAAGCTCCAGGCGTGTATTTATGATCTCGGCTCCTGGAACGTTTTTAAATAGTATGTTTGTTTGTGAAATAGCAGAACTCAGAGTGCAACGTCATCGTGTGTCTAAGATTAGAGTCTTATTCAGTCATCTAATGACGCATTTTTGTATAGCAAACGGCTTGCTTCATAGCTTCACATCACACAGAAAATGATATTTAAAAAGCCTATTGTTTAGGGAACAAGATGTGGACGTAATATATATATATATATATATATATATATATATATTGCCACCTGTAGGTAGTGGGTCGAGGGCAAGAGTGGGTCGGGCAAAAGAGTACAAAGAAGACCGTGCGCGCCTTCCCTGCTCGAGCCAACCCCGACAGTCCGTCTTCCAAGAGCCAGCTGCTCTACGGTCAATTAAACCTTCAAGACTACTTCTCGAGGCTCGTGACAAACTGGCGGAGGTGCTGGGTAAGCGTCCTCACGGATGTTGCAGACCCCTCCAAGGATTCGCGCTACGAATCCAGTGCCTGTAAACACTCCCGTGCATCGGGCCAGCCGCAGGATCAGGGGACTGTCCCCAGAAGTCATCGACGCTACAGTTCCCACCACATCAACCGGTATGACCAGCGCTTCGCTTCAAACCGCCCCAACCGGTACGGGAAGCACGATGTCGAACCGGTACACACTTGAGAGCCCACGGATCCCGAAGACGTTTCATGGCACAGTATTCGAAGACTTCGAAGACTGGATGGTTGAGTTCGAGCGCATGGCCTACGTGAACGAACAGAACGACATGGAAGAACTCAGCCACGTCTACTTCTACCTGGAGGATGGCGCGCGTACGTGGTTTCAGAACCGCGAGGAGCAACTGACGTCGTGGCGCGAGTTTTGTCGCCAGCTTTTGGAGACCTACACCAGTGCGGATCGCCACGAATGAGTGGAACTAGCGATTCAGGCCCGCGTCCAGTTGCCAAACGAAACTGTGACCACGTACGTCGAAGACATGACGCGCCTCTTCCGACGAGCGGATCCAAGAATGACCGAGGAGTAGAAGTTACGTCATCTGATTCGCGGAGTCAAGAAGCAACTCTTCGCTGGCCTCGTACGGATTCCTCCGAAGACGGTCGCGGAGTTCTTGTCCGAGCCTGTACCATGGAAAAGATGCTTCTGCATCTCTCGAACCTGTATGAGCGGCAAGCGAACAGCATGTCTGCCGCTGTCATTTTCACGGCCATAGGAAGCAACGGTGACAGTCTGCGAGAACTCATCCGCTCTGTAGTGCGCGAAGAGTTGCAAAAGGCCGCCGTAACACCGCACCCTACGGTAAGCTCCATAGCAAGCATTAGCAAGGACGAACTGCACCGGGCGCTCCGTGACACCTTGCCTCCTGCTAACGCTGCGGCAGTACCTCCTGAATACCCCCGTGCGACCAACACGGAAGCGCTGAAGCGCCCTGCTTCCTCTCCGTCGCTGTTCGTTCGTCCTCCTCCTACGGTGTCAGTTCAGTCGGCGCTGTTGCGGGTCGGAGATTTGCATTTATCCCGCCGCTGCTGCCAGTTAGTTGGGAACGGGTTGTTGAGACTCGGTAGCGTTTAGTACGGTGATCCTTCAGCCGAAGGGATGAGTACGTCCGGGAGTAAGAGCGATAGAAAAAAGGGTTTATTCTACATATTTACAGTGGCTCCAAATATGGAAGCCCACTCCATGGGAGCGCACTTTGAAAGTCTCAGATCACTACATGTCTGAGCACATATCAGAACAGGTCAGGACACACCACTGCACCCAAGGTGTCTCCTTATAAAACATCGGTCTTCCCTAGTTGACCCGGCTAGGGAATCAGATGACCTTGATGTGACCAATCAGAGGGGTCGTATTGTTCACCGAACTCCGCCTCTAATGTTTTACCTTCGAAGCAAGGACGAGGCAATCCGGAAACGGGGTTGACACTCCTTCCACGAAAGTCGGTGACTTAGTTTCTTGCCCTCCACCGGTCATCTTGCCAGGGTCGGGAGAATGGCCTTCACGCTAATCCCCGCTTCTAACGAAGGGTGGCAGTTGTGGTGGGTCGCTTCTAAGTGAGCTTCTTTGTCCGAACGTCGCTGCCGGTGTCGGGCCGCGTCGCCAGGTAGGCGGCCGCTGATGAAGGGGTGGAATCGGGGGAAGCACTTAAAGAAGGCGCACTGCCGAGTTGGGGCGCTTGTTTGCCCGTCTCGTCGGTGTCTGGCACTGTCGCCATCTGGGCGACACTCATGAAAGGGCCTGCCTCGATGGGAAACAATAAAAGAATGCGCCCGCCCATTCGGGACGCAACAGCGCAGCCGATATCGTACTTCGGCGCTGGGTATACACCGCCGCCCGTTATTCATGCCACTCCATTTTCCCATCGTTCGGAGCAAGCGGTTCACTACGTCGACGACAGACGCCCGCCCCCTCGCAAGTCGCATGTTTGGCGCACACCCGATCATCGGCCTCTGTGCTTCCATTCCAAGAGCGTCGTATCACTTTCTCTGCCGAACGAGCAATCGACGTGCAAGACGGCCAACGGCGCGACAACTACTTCGTGTTTCTGCAGACAGTGTAACGCTTCCTCCACGAGCCAGTGTCATCGTCTACGTGACATGATGTGGCTTACGCGATGGCGAAGCGGTGGCCTAAAGTAACTTGGAACACCTACTGAAGCAAGGTGTTTCTGTGGCTCGAAGTGTTATACAGATTCGTGCTGGTCATTCGCAATTGCTTGTTACCAACTTTAGCTACGAGCACCGACAGCTGTTCCGCGGCACTTCGTTAGCGTTTGCAGACGCAGTAGAAACGTTAACAACTGCTTCCCGTCAGAAGTAGTGGAAACAGCAGACACGTCTCTGGGCCATCTCGACATCAATTCTGAACTGTCCACCGATAGCCAGACAGAACTGCGCAAGCGCTTGCTTGAATTCGGGACCAGCTTCGCACATTCTTCCAAGGTACGCCAGACTACCACCACTAAACACAGGATCATCACGTACGAAGACGCACGCCCGATACACCAGCAGCCTTACCGCGTGTCGGCAAAAGAACGCGAAGCCATATACGTACGCAAGTACGGGAGATGCTTGACGATAGCGTCATCGAACCTTCCAACAGCCCGTGGTCGTCTCCGGTCGTTCTTGTCAAAAAGAAAGACGGAACGCTACGCTTTTGTGTCGACTACCGCAAGCTCAACAACGTGACTAAAAAGGACGTGTACGAGCTGCCGCGTATCGACGACTCGTTAGCTAGACTACGGCGTGCCCACTATTTTTCTTCTTTCGATTTAAAAAGCGGGCACTGGCAAATTGACGTAGACGAACGCGACAGCGAGAAAACAGCCTTTGTGACTCCAGATAGGCTCTCTGAATTTCGAGTGCTTCCTTTTGGCTTGTGTTCAGCACCGGCTACTTTCCAGCGACACTGTCCTTACTGGACTGAAGTGTCAGGCCTGTTTTGTGTGCCTGGATGATGTGGTCATCTTCTCTGGAACGTTCGAGCAGCATCTTCACCGCCTACGGAGTGTACTAGCAGCCATCCGATCAGCAGACCTCACACTTAAGCCCGAAAAGTGCCACTTTGGTTATGAAGAGCTCAAGTTCCTCGGGCATGTAGTAAGCGCCAAAGGGGCCCGACCCGATCCAGACAAGCTTGCCGCTGTGGCCGCGTTTCCAGCTCCTGCCGATGAGACGGCCGTCCGGTGCTTCCTGGGTTTGTGCGCCTACTATCGCCGGTTTATTAAAGGTTTCTCGAAGATATTGGGACAACTGACTCGCCTTACAAGGGACGGTACGCTATTTGTGTGGCATAATGAGCAACAGGCGGCTTTTGCTGAATTACGAGAGCGCCTGCAGTCAGCACCCGTTCTTGCATATTTTGACGATGACGCTGATTCTGAGGTGCATACCGGCGCCAGTAGCATTGGCCTTGGCGCAGTGCTCTTCAAGCTCAAAGATGGAGTGGAAGGAGTTATAGCGTATGCCAGCCGCCCCCTGTCCCGTGCGGAGGCGAATTATTCGACTAGGGAGAAAGAGTGCCTCGCGGTCGTGTGGGCGATCATCAAGGTTCGCCCCTATCTCTGAGGTCGTCCCTTCAAAGTAGTGGCGGACCACCATGCCCTCTGTTGGTTGGCAAGCATGCGCGACCCTTCAGGACGATTGGCACGGTGGAGCTTGCGGCTACAGAAATTTGACATCACCATCATTTATAAGTCTGGCCGTAAGCATGAAGACGCTGACACGCTGTCCCGCGCGCCCATTGATCCTGCCAGTCCGGAAACAGAGGATGATGACGGCTTCCTGGGCGCCATTAGTTTGTCGGACTTGAGCAGATGGCAGCGTGACGACTATGAGATTCGACCGATCATCGATCATTTAGAGGGCCGCGACACAACCATACCACACCATCTGTCCCGCTCGCTGACGTCCTTCCGTCTGCGAGACAACGTGCTGTATAAGAAGAAGGCTCGTTCTACCAGCCGTGCTTACCTCCTGGTGGTTGCAAGGGACGTGCGCGACGACGTCCTCTTCACTTGCCACGACGAACCGACATCTGGTCATTTAGGCTTTTCACGAACACTCGCTAGAATAAGTGAAATGTAATGTTGGCCCGGGCTTTCGGCAAGCGTCAAACAGTACGTTAAAGGCTGTCGTGAATGCCAGGGCCGCAAGACACCATCCGTTAAACCGGCTGGCTTACTCCCGCCCATTGAAGCACCTCACACGCCTATCGACCAAGTCGGCATGGACATTCTCGGACCGCTTCCTCTGTCTGCCGACGGCAACAAATAGGTGATCGTCGGGACTGATTTGCCACGCTATGCTGAAACGCAGGCGATCCCACGAGTCACGGCCTCAGAGGGAGCGCAATTTTTTATGCGCCACATCTTCCTGCGTCACGGTGCTCCCTCCACTGTAATAACAGACAGAGTCACAGCGTTCACAGCGGAGCTTATGGGCGAAGGTTTTGAATTAAGCAACACCAGGCATCGCAAGACGACCGCGTACGATCCGCAGACCAACGGACTTACCGAACGAGACGGTCACAGACATGCTTGCAATGTACATCGATGTCCAACACAAAACATGGGATCGGATCTTGCCTTACGGGACCTTCGCGTATAACACCGCCGTGAAAGAGACGACGCGCTTCACGCCCTTTCGCCTTCTCTACGGTCGCGAAGTCCAGACGATCCTGGACGCTATGCTGCCGTGTCAAGACGCTGACCTATTGACAACTGAAGCCGAGGAATTTGCAGAGCGTTCTGACGAAGCTCGGCGCGCTCGTGCGGCTGCATATCGGCCAGCACAGCAGGCAGACGCACGACGCTACAACATCCGCCACAGGGACGTGTGCTACAACCCCGGGGACCAAGTTTGAGTGTGGACCCCCGTTCGCCGTCGTGACCTCTGTTAAAATCTGCTGAGCCGGTATTTCGGTCCGTATAAAGTGCTCCGCCGCGTCAGTGACGTAAACTACGAAGTTGTTCCGGACACAACATCGCAGATACGCCGTATGACACAAAGACAACCGAGCTCAGACATAGTTCATGTTGTGCGCATGAAGCCGTACATTGCGCGTCAGTAACTTTTTTTGTTTTCGTTTTTGTCTTTTATTTCCTTCTTTGTTTTTACATTTAATTTATCTTCGGGAGCTTGTTTCTTCGTTCATTGGCTGTGTCGGCGTGACGTTTATTTTTTTGTGTGTACTTTCGCTTTGCCTGCCTTCTTTGTCTTCTACGCCTATTTTTTTTAGCATCGAGGCGATGCATTTGTTCGGAAGGGGGGATATAGCCACCTGTAGGTAATGGGTCGAGGGCAAGAGTGGGTAGGGCCCAAGAGAAAAAAAGACCGCGCGCGCCTTCCCTGCTCGAGCCAGCCCCGACGGTCGCGTCTTCCAAGAGCCAGCTGCTCTACTGGTTAATTAAACCTTCAAGACTACTTCTCGAGGCTCGTGGCAGTATATACATATATATATATATATATATATATATTTATATATATATTGTACATGTTTTCTTTATTATTTACGTGCATAAATTTACCTGGTATTATATTTGGTTGTATTTCGTGCTGGTCTGCAGGAAATACCATCACACAATTCTGCATTGTATTCCCCCCCCCATGCACTTCCATCATCTTTTCATACTTCACAATTTTCGCATTTCTCCGAATAAACGAGCGACGTTACCCCAGTAATGTTAATGCACGTGTGTCTCGCGGTCTCAATGAACTGATACTCCGTAGTCGCTCATCAAACAAGAAATCTAGAACTAATTCACAACAAATATTGATCACAATTCACAACGTTATGCCGCTTCCAGCATGAACCCCACTTAGTAATTTGCAAGGCGTGATGATGATGACCTCGCCTAACAATAATTTGTATAGATAACACGGGCATCTGCGGCAATTGTCCATTATTGACAACATTTTTGCCGTTCATCATGCATGACTCTTCTTATATATATAGCACTGGCCCCTGGTACGGAAGCAAACTCCATCAAGAGCTTATTCAACGTATGAGTTCGCATCAGACGTCAGCACCACCCGCACTGCACCACGCGTCCCCACTTTTCATACCGTCATCGTCTCTAGGATAGGGACGGGGGAATCTGATGACAGTAGCTCGGCCAATCACCATCGTTGCCTCTGTCACAACATGCCTCCCAGGTTGACGCACTGTTCCGCCGGACCCGCCTCCAATGTCACAACCTCGCCCCGGCATTGTTGAGCATGCGTGACGTCCCTCAGGTCAGGAGCAGGATTAGTAGTAATCTTCACGGTAACTACCGTTTCCATGGATGGTAGGTGGTGGTTGACTCGACGCCAGCTCCTTTGTTAGCGCGTCACGGTCTATGACGCGCCCGATTGCTGTCGTGGGCGCGCTGATGAATGGACCACCTCGTTGAAAACGTGCAAGGTATGTGCTCGTCCAGGTTAAGACGTAACAGCGCCGAAACCATGCTTTTTGATTCAGTTAGTAAGCGAATGTGCCCAAGTTTAAACAGCCGATAAAACTATACTATCCTTACTCCGTACAGCTTTAAACTAATTTGCTATCGGAATTGATGCTTCAACTTTCGCGCGAAACTGCGACATTTTTATACTCTGCTATCACTCTCTGTTAGGTCTCTTTCCCCTAGCTCGGCGAAGCTATCGCGCAGCTGGTGTGGGGTCTGGCCTTTTGTGGTTGCGCCACGAAATTTTCCGACCAACGAAAGATAAACCGCTTCGCTGTAAAATATAATGATTACAAAACATGACCGCAGCAAAATATTGCAATTTAATAAAATGAATTTTAGCGTTCTCAAACTACAGATGCATGCTTGGTCTCCGAGGTACTAAAAAAACAGTCTTCGTCACGAGTAACATTCATAAGCAATAGAATGGGCATGCAAGAGGAATTTAACTGATGAGTATTGTATGCATTCTTTTTTTTTTCTAGATGGATCACAATTCAACACAGGTGGGTATTCCTTTCCCGAGTGTGGATGCCTTATTGTAGCAGTTATCGCTTGGCGTGCCATCCGCGACTTCCAAGCGCGACGGTGACGCAAGCCGCTCCAGCTTACAATTTATTTTATTCGTTCCGGATTACGACATAGGTTATAGCTGTACCTCTGATATGGTGTGACTATAAGCAAAATTTCGTTTCTCTGCAACATTTCGGTTTAATTAGCGTGACATTATTAAATTTAAATATACAATTTCTCATCCTAATTCTTTACACGTGGAAACAATAAAGCTGTCAATGTTCTCCTAACTATGCGCTGAAAGACAGAAGGCGGTATAGATATATTTTTGCGTCCAGTTTCAATTCATGTGACAGGTTATTGATCTTAAAAGAAGTTCGCCTTGTATTAGTGCGGCGGAATGTAGTTCCGTCATAGCTAAAGGCACGTCATCGGCGTCGGCAGCAGCTCTACGCATCCCACTACCACATGCCTCAATCCTCCTCTCCACCTGGCTTCCGCTATGCAACGCGATGCTATTTTATTGCGATAGCAATTATATGGACACTCCAAGCCGATTTTTCTCGCCGCGTCGTCGTCACCGTGAGGTTCCGTATAAATTACAAGGGCGATAAAATCCTCGCCACGCGCCGTATTTGCGAGTGAAAGCGCGCCAGGGACACGCGCTTTCACGGAGAACCAACGCACGGCGGAGGGTAAACGCGACCGTCGTGCGAAAGGTCGTGGGGGAATGGGAGGGAGGGGAGGCGACGTCGTGCTTTGGTACCAACGGCGCAAGGGGAACTGGCGACTCAGTCGCGCACGCGAAAGGAGGAAAGCGGGAAGGCAATACGAGAAGGGAACGCATCTTCTACTCTGCCCTCAACAGCGCCCTTGTACAGGGTCATCCACTCTTAGTACGAACACGGCGCCGCGTTGCCACGCTCCGCGGAGCGCCAACGCACACGGCGCGGCCAGGCATCGAAGCTAAGCGCCGCAGGCGCACAGGGGCTTGGAGGTGGGGCTTCGTGTCGTCTGCTAAAGTGCGCGAGCGCGCGGTGCTTTAGCAGACAACAGGCGGCACAAACACGGCTCGCTCGCGCGCTTTAGCAGACGACACGAAGCCCCGCCTCCAAGCCCCAGTACGACTGCGCCGCTTAGCTTCGATGCGCGGCCGCGCCATGTGCGCTGGCGCTCCGCGGAGCGCGACCACGCGGCGCTGTTTTCGTACTAAGAGTGGACGACCCTGTACATAGA